>NC_047018.1:33650179-33950746 GCF_902652985.1 Pecten maximus
ATCCTGCCCTGCAGGTAGGGCGTAAGAATTGTACCTGCTGCCCCCATTGCATGATCGTAAGAGTCGACTAAATTTGGGATCTTATCTTTTCTCTTCTTTCTGAATAAACTTTCGTCTTCCTAATGTCTCCCTTGACAATGCCTCACTTTTGGCCTTTAGTTGAGCGTTCGCCGCTGTGAGGAAGGCTTTGGGTTCTGTCCCCTGGCCGAGACATACCAGAGTCTTTAAAAATGATAGTTGCTACTCCTGCTTAGCGCTCAGCATATTTGGAGTGGAACGACTGGTTCGCCCGTTGTCAGTATAATGTGACCGGGTGGGATGTGCTGCTGGGTGTCTTCGGCAGTATGCTTCAGTGAGGTAGCACTTTAAATCGGCAAAAGTTCCGGCCTATCACAAGGAGACTTAACACGAACATACCGCAGCCTCCCAAAACACACATACGCACTCACCACACGCATGCATGTCGCACGCACGGGAGGCCGTCCTTAAATGACCTTAGCTGTTAATAGGACGTTAAACAAAATAAACCAAACTAAACCAATGGTTGATAAATCAAATGCTTAGCACATTCGTGTTAGCCATTCAATTAGTCAGGAAGATGACAACATAATCAGATGACGTCATCGATATCGATGGGAAGAAATGTAGAACTTTGTCGACATTGGTGGAGATTTGGGCTACTTTCAATATTACGTGGAGTAACCTTTTCCTGAAATCTTGTCTTCAGGAAATTCTGTTTTTAAGTATGTACTCGGCAGTTAAGGCGGGGATTAATAGAATCATACATGTTCCGTGGATCCCAAGCGTTAGAGGTTGGCTGGCCAGAACGAGGTTTGCCGAACTGTAGGCTGCTCATTAAGATTCGAATCTGGAACTCTTGATGATTTAGAATACATGTTGAAATACATAACATTACCGTAATGTTTCGGGGTATGTTGAAGTATTTCCGATAAAAAAACCTTCGCCACAAGTTGGTCTGAACTTTATTATGGAATTCAAGTTCTGTGAAAAAGCAGGTTATATACACTGTAACTGAAATCACAAGTATAAAAATAAAGAGTGTATTTAAATCATCTTACTATCCTTGGCCAGCGGGGACTTCCCTTTAGCCTTAATTGTTGTAGGATGTCCGTTCGGAGAGGAAGAGGCACTAGTTCGAGGCCGAGCGCGGGCAGGGTATTTTTTTCACTACACATTGTAAAGCGCTGTACAGGAAATATCTCTTCCAGACAATAGGATATACCGTAGACTCACTACAATACAGTGTATCTGTTTAAAATATTCATTCTTGGTTATATCACACAATAGACTTGGGAATATTTTCTTTCTTTGTTTTTCCCCTATTGTATGTACATCGAAGTATTGTTATTCAACACAAGAAGATACAATGTACTTATATTTTAAAAAAATACCAACTGTTTTTTTTTTTTTTATTTCAGCTGTTTATTATGTGTAATATAAAACCAATTACCCACATACAACGTTTAATAACAGAAACAAAAACTTTCCTATCAGATTCTTATTAATGGAAATCCTTATAATTCTTAAATACCACGATACTCCTATAAATTTACATGCTGTTTTGAAGTGATAACGAACATTTCCTCTTACAGCTGGGAAGGTTATTCCGCGAACTACCTCCGGTAAAATGATTTAAATAACTCGTGTCCGGTTAATCACGAATTGCAGTGTAGCATAATTTAACAACAGGCCCAGTGGGTCTGTATCGCTCACCTGATTCTAATGCCTCTTTGCAGTTGATATGGAGCATTTTTACAGATGCTAACATGATTATTTCATTCAAATATAAGAGTAGGCTAGGCTTATTCATTTAAATCAAGTTTGTAGCCCTTACATTCCAGCACAATATCGGCCTATTATCAGGTCTCAGGGTATCTTGGTTATCGAGAAGTCATTGTTGAAATATTTTATGAAAATATGCCAAGGTCATTCATATGAACGAACTAGGCAGCTCAACTTACCAAACAAGGCCTAATATCAGATCTAAGACTTTCTTGGTTATTGAGAAAATGTATACATATTTACAAGTAGCATATTTGACCCTTATGACCTTGCACCAGCCCATATGGCCCAGACACTGTATTCTCATAGTCAATATTTCGACAACCTCAAAATGACTAATTGTAATGCTATCGTATCTCAAAAGTTGGAGC
Organism: Pecten maximus; assembly: GCF_902652985.1. Taxonomy (NCBI): domain Eukaryota; kingdom Metazoa; phylum Mollusca; class Bivalvia; order Pectinida; family Pectinidae; genus Pecten; species Pecten maximus. Next base: position 33,652,354 of record NC_047018.1, read on the forward strand.
TATATCTCAAGATGACGAGTTATTATCTAAAATATTGTGTAATTATCTCGAACTGTCGACTATAATATCGAAATTTCGCTTTTCTTTATCAAAATCTCGAGTTATTGTCTCATAATTTCGACTTATTCTCTAGAAATTTCATGATATCATCTGAACGTTTTTCTAACTCGAAATTTGGATATAGATTAAACAATTACGTAGCAGCAATACATTTTCATACTTTTTCTACCATGTTCATATAATTGACATATCAACCTCAGCAAAGGTCCATAACTAATTGATACGACATTGATATGTCATTTAAACATTATATAAAGTATAAGATAAGATAAATCGGTGAAGTGTAATTAGCATATATGGTATAAAAATACCGGGAAAGGATTAGGAAGGTACACTACTGTCATAGAAATACTGCGACAGTAAACAGGGAAATAACAAAACGGAAATGGCTTTATAACACATTGGAAATTAGCGGAGGCAAAATGACGTACAGCAGTAGGTTCATCGCTTCCTTATCCACTCGCAACCCCTCACCTCTGTCGCCAGTTAACCTTGGAAACACAGACCGTTAAATACAATCCAAAATGTTAAGTTTTTAAGATATAAAATTGAAAATCTATTTATGTAGTTAAGATTTGATAATAAAGAAATGAAGTTTGAAACATCTGTAATGGAATTCCATGGGTACATTTTGTATCATAAAAAGCATAAATCGGTCGACTATATGAAGAAAAATTAGGTGGTGTAGATATTCTATGTATTTAAAGCAGGCTCTGGGATATTTCAACATTGTAACAATAAGTTATCCAAAACAACGTACATGTATCAATTGTTTTTGTTTGATACGATACGCTAATTGATTACAAAAATACAGATAGTGTATTATTGTGTGCAGGGACCACGTGATACCGCATAACAGAAGACATGCTTATTTCCTTATACACTGTAGTTACAACATATAGTACGACAATCTAACGAAATATCCTCATTTGTTTCCGCCTTGAATATTTCTATGGCTCAATGATTACACGTGTCTATGTATATTGTTACCTATAACCCATACCATTTTCTACTCATACTGCTTGCTAATCACAAATGTAATTTGATGTATTCTTCTAACAGTGTATTATTCTTAGAAGCTATATGTCATCATTGACTGGTTCTAGAAGGAGGAAACAGCAAATGCAGTTTTATATTCCTCATAAGGATTATACTGTTTCTATAATTAGTATAATATTGGAAGAAACTCTTGTGTATCGTTTATAAAAAATCTGTCATAATATAATACGGAACATTCAAATTTGGATTTCAAGCTAAGAAAATTAAAGAAAAAAAACCCCAACAAGATGTAGAGTTGCTTCTCTTCGGTTTAAGTTTTGTTTTCACTTCAAAATCGAATACTCTATCACAACTAAGGTAAATCTATACCCTGACCTTTATTAATATTTTTTATTGTCTTTTCATTTTGATTTGTGATTTTGTCACTGAATATTAACCATACGGATAATTTACCTAATGAACAATCCTTTTATATTACATGTGTTCGACACTGCTGGTAATTAATTAAGTCCCCGAAGTTTAGTGTAACCTGCTTGTCACGTTTAATTAATCTAGATAGTGACCCGTTTCAGAATATGCACACGTATACACTTGTCTTTTCATCTCCCCATCACGATTTTGACATTTCTTTTGACGTATTTCTGTTGTTTTGGTTGCCTTCTACCGTCAACCATTCAGGCACTAGTATCACCGATGAGTGGTAGATGAATGCAGCAGCTGTATGATGCAGCTTAGTTCATTTTCCTCTGCCAAATATAATCTGAATTAGTTTTAAAAGGTGCTATCTTGTGTGCCTATTGTTTAATCCTTCTACCGGACAACGGTGCAATCCACGTTAGGCATTCATTTTAATATATATAAAGCCGTATACTATTTTGATAAGTTAAGTCATATACGATTTTGATAGTTATATTAGATTTTGATATGTTAAGCCCTTAAAGATTTTGATATGTGAAGTCAAATAAGATTATGATATGTGAGGTCCTATAAGAGCTTGATATGTTAATTCATACAATATTTTGATATGTGAAGTCATATACGATTTTGATATGTGAAGTCATAAATTGTACGATTTTGATATGTGAAGTCATATTACGATTTCGATTTGATGAAATCATCACATCAATATTGAACATGTCTGGAACTAAATGCATACTTAAAGGTGCTATGCAATTCAATCAGTTAGGCGCCATTCTACTATAGTCTTAAAATCTGAACATGTATACATGTTTTATAAGTAACAAGCATACGGACTTGTACAAGTCTACAGACACAAAGAAACATATACACGTGTTTTCCAATGACACGTGCTTGTCGCTACAGCTATATCGGACAAAGAAACATCATTTTATTTTACTTAATCTATCCATCTGTTAGATACCAACTATAAACACTTTCATCGGTATACTAAACAGTACTACAACGGCCGTGTAGTATATCCGTACGAATTATGATACTGATAACAGATAGACCCTATAATAAAAACCTGCTTTAAACACAAGTGGTAAAATCATAACCATTTACATATATCACTTATGTGTAAGCTCCGCCCATTATAGCCATTAGGGAGGTGCTGAACGTCAGATTTTGCCCGGACACTTATCTGGGTATATGTGCGTGGTGGATTGTGTTATCACAAGTTATATCAAATAACATAAACCTACACAGCACATAGCCATTTCCCATTATGGCTGTATCTGCTGGAGGACACCATACTGAACCAATTGTTTTCATACGTCAACGATGTTGAAGTCGGATTTGTTATATAATAATGAGATTTGTACATAGCCTATTATCTACAGGATGTAATAGACATATAGCTATGGCCGAAGTCGTCCAATCGAGTATTTCCGGACGTCCAGTGAATCTGGCCAATTGCAATGCAAAGTGTTTTAACGATGGACACATTCCAATGGGTACTGTCCCTGCCTCATGTGAAACTGGACACTATGCTTCGCAAACGAAGCATTCCACATATGATATGATGAAGTTCAATGGTAGCATGTCCCCTCAGACAATGAAGAAGGAACCACGTTATGACTGGGTATTTCCCAGGTATCACTGTATGTACGAGACTGAACAGATTCCATGTGATATGAACATAGTGTATGATTCTACTGGCGATATTCCAAAGCAGGAACAGAGAATCCGAAGACCCATGAATGCTTTCATGGTATGGGCAAGGACGGAAAGAAAACGATTGGCAAGCGAGAACCCGGATGTCCATAATGCAGATCTGAGCAAAATTTTAGGTACGTCAACTGCCGTTTAAAGTAGCACATTCTTATGTTAAAATGATTCTGACGACAGATTAAAGACGTGTGTTGCTAAACTCATTACAACTGTATCATCGATTTTGCCCCTTTCCTTAACTATGTATGTGATGATATAGTCAAAATCTTCATATCCAAGTAAAGCAAAAACCCTTGCCTGAACACACGGTGTGTTGCATTTTCAAATCCAGCTTCAAATCCAACTTTTTAATTTGCAAATGTATACTGCTTATGATGTATATATTTAGAGAGAGAGATACACTGTATATGAAATTGCACATATTTTGGTAATTAATTACATAACTATCATGCCATATTTCACCTTTAAACAAAGTCAAGGAAAGTTGTGAGACAAATTTAAAATTTCTTAAACTAATATTTAGTTATTTAGTTCAGATGAGGGTCATTGTATTGTTACTATTGTACTAAATACTTCCATAATATGTGACAATGCGGTCAGATTGAGAGGGACTTGCGGTTTTGTGTACTATGTACTTTAGAACCATGAGGGATATGCGGATTTACTATAAAGTGGCCTTTCGACATATATATAACTGAGATAGTTTTATAAAAAAAAAAAAAAAAAAAAATACATATGCATACATATTCCAGAATAACAATTATTTGTATAATTACTAGGCGGAAAGAACGCCCCTTACACAAGGGTCTAAATTCATTCTTGAACTCCTTTTCTTTGAAATTAAAATATAAATACAAGGCAAATACATAAACATATAATTAAGTGCTTTATTGAACACTTGCATTTATCCTTTGGTTTTAGCAGCTCATTTGATGTTTTCTTTCTTGTTTCGACCTTTCAGCTGATATTTTGGCGAGTCCTATATTGATTCTGTGTATGGATTTTGTCATAACAGTTATATGTTGCATTGTTAGCTTAATATCGCCAATCATTTCACTTCTTTTGGAAGCTACTTGAATAAAACAATCAAGTTTGTGCATTTCATGATGTCTGAATCAAAATCCCGTATTTAACTGAAGGTATATGAATAATATATTGCTTTGAAGAACTTTCACTGATGAAAATATTGTCCCTTTACAATGTTTAAAGAATTATCAACATTATGTCAAGATTATTTAGAATGGTCGATAAAATGAAGCTTATTCTTCAATAAAAAGAGATGAAAATTGATTAAACTAAAGTTTAATATAAAACTTCTAACAACTCTTACCGTATCAAAGCTAAACCGTTAAAAATACAACCTGATTATGTATAAATGTTTGAAATAAAAAGAAAGAAATAATCATAATTATGTTTCTATAAAATAATATTTTGAAAATTCGAATTCATTTCCCGTCATAATTGGGAAATGCCTTCTATATTTGAATTACAATGTATGTTTCTACCTGTTTTAATATTCATATATTTATTCTATCTATTATTTTGGCATATACTCGTATCTATTGTAATACTAACAATACGCGTACAGAGTATAAAGTCTAGCGGAATCGTAATTCAGGTTAATTACAAGAACGAACGAGTAGTAGTACAGTGGAGTTTTCATATCCAGGGATAGCTAATGGCAACAACTGATGAAAATGATAAAACATTGCTTAAAATATCATAATTGTAAAACCCAGTTTTTTCGAATATGAACTCAATTGCATCTTGAACATATTGATAGCCGATTAACCACGGTATAACTGGTTTGTGTATGGTTTCGTAACACCGCCATGTGTGTTTAACAAGGTTTTATCCTCCAAAGATATTAAAATCACTGATGCTTTCATTGCAATTGCAGACAGCGTTATATAACTATATACATATGAATGTATAATTTCTCGACGCACACGCACCCTCCCCCCCCCCCCCCCCCCCCCCCCCACACACACACGTACACACGCACACGCGCGCACACACACAAAACCTTTCACACTTCATCCCCACGCCAGTGTAAATGCAAAGAGATGTTATTAAGGAAGTCTGTAGGTTTCCGGTAAAGCTTGTATGGTCTCTTAAGATCTGATGCTATCTTAACTGTTACATTGTAAGCAATGCGGATTTTTCACTTGTGTGGTTGTTACGGCACGCGTGTTGTGTATAATTCATTTTCCCTTCACCGCTAAGGAATTATCTAACCAATACGCAAACTAAAATCAATACTTTAGAGAAAATTGGTTTATATGGCTACACGTTTTTTTGTCTATATGCTCGTGATACGTAATTATATCAAATAAATTAATGAAAAGATTGTATTATAATGCTTCATTGTAGGTGACTGCAATGATGAAATTTCAGGATCGTTTGAAATACATTAAATTAAGGGAGTATATATTTTATTGATAGCTTTTCTAGTTAGACGTACCATGGTCTGAACTAAGCAAGTAGTGTACATGGCGCTATTGGGAATAATGTATTAAAATATTGCTGCGTTGCTCAGGGACACCTGTTAACTGTCGCGTTCGAAAGTCAAGGTCATATTCACCATACTACCAAAACAAAACCTAAAAACATATGGTGTTTATATATCTATAGGTAATGTTATTATTTTGAAGAAACGGCATGCTTATTTTAACCTGACGCTTATATCAATATTGCAGGCCAGATTTTCAAACTTTAGTGAAGGGAGTTGTTTTAGATTAGTTACGATAGTGTTATATTTTGAGCCAAAGTAAAAAATGTAATTTAGTTATCAGCTTCAGTTTATCAGCTGGAAGATTAATTCCGATCATTATAAGAAAGTATACATGTTGACTCGAACATGCACGATGGCTGTGTGATATACAAATCATAAGCAACATGTGATTTTCCATCAAACACCATATGATAAACATTTTGCCAAAATTGCACCTTGTAGCATATTGTGCGATTTGTTGTTAAATGAATATGCATATGGACCATACTTAAAACGAGTCATAGAACATACTAATTAAAGCTAGCCATTCAAGTGTTTTGTCTGTTTGTGGACAAATCACTGACGCAATATAAAAAGTTATAGGATATTCAGGAGGAAAGTTTTGCACATATCAATATGATATGCAAACAAAATTAAGGAGATTTTTATTAACTCACATCTAAATAAATTTGATGAATATGTTTGTTTTGCCGAATTTATTTAAAAGATATATACCCTGCAGGATGACTGCACGGACTGAAAAGTCCACTGATCTTTGTTTTATTTCTTTTATAATAAATCTCATAAAAATAAATAGTTAATATTCTAGGTTTTTATAAATCAAACAAACTACGTAATATTCATCAATCTATGAATAACATACACGTCATTGTCTAATGATAGATTCGAGTTTTTCCTGAAAGTAAATAAGCTGAAAAATAATAATACATTATGCATCGAACCATCATATTACAATAAAAACAATATATAATCATATTCGTATGATTGGTGTACGCATATCGCAGTAATACATAGGTGCTTTATCGGATACAGGTTTAAATACGAGTGATAAGATAAGCTCGGGTGCAGGAGAGTGATAAATTCCGGTATGATAAGAGGCATTTACACAGTCTATATCTTGAAATAGACAGCGATATATACATTTATGTATATGTCTGACACACCAAGGGTCAAAGGTGATAGGATCAGGTCGTACTCGACACCACAACACACAACTCGGCCTAGCGGTGTTTTTAATAATAACTCATTCTGCCAAGTTATGATATTAATATCTATTGTAGTGTTTGAACTGCGGTGTGATGTAGCCGTGGGTTCGACTCCAGGATTCAATGGAAATTACTGTCAATCTGTTCTTACGGATTAAACATCAAGGATTATTATACACTTTGATGGCGTTTAAAAAAAATAGATTAATAAAATAACAACATTGCTGCAGTAGCATGTTGACTGTAAATGTAATGCATCATAACACATTGATTGAAGAATCATTTGATTGGTGAACCGATGTATATGGATAAACATTCGAACTGATCCTTAACTATATAATCATCCAATTAACATAGCAGCTGAAGCCAGCTACTGTACACCAGTGATAAGCTTTGAGCTGATACAACATCAATGTTTTGTTTACATACATTAACCCAGACCAGTTGTATATGTAGGAATTAATCATGCAGAGAGCTACACTATTTCCGTTTGTGCGCTGGTCTATTTTGTACAGGAAATGTATCACTTCAAATAAACCATCATCAATATCATTTTGCTAGTTTGATATCAAAGTCATGTTTCTTGCATTTGTATAGAAAACGAAATACGATACACCGATATAATTTACTACATGAACAATTTGGCTGTGTAATTATAACTATTATTATGTTTCTATTTAAACAACTACCCCAAATTGCATTAACTTTATCGAAAAGATATCTTAAAAGTCATTTACCGTTGAAGTTTCGCGAAATTTTTATTTCAGCCTAAAATAGTCCAAATGGTTAAACTCCCTTTTCAGTTCCTTATTTTTATTTTGACGATGCTGTACATATTGTAAAACTATGTTCATAAGAGACTTATGTTATCGTTCAGAGGCTCAATGAAGTTAAACTGCATTATTTATTAGCATACCTTTCTCTAATTCCTTAAACTATACTGATTCTATTCGCAAATCCATAAATATGTTAATATGAAGTATTGCTGAAGGGAACTAAACTAACCAGACGTTCTGTATCTGACAAACATGAATTGCTTTATTTATAGGGAAAAAGTGGAAGGGCTTGCCAGCAGATGAAAAAAAGACTTTTATTGACGAAGCTGAACGACTACGAGTCCGGCATATGCAAGAATACCCTGATTACAAGTATAAGCCAAGACGTAGGAAGCATCCGAAAAAAGCTCTCCGCAAAGTTTTGGATAAAACGCCCGAGCATCTTAATGAACACAAAAAGCAGCAACATTATAATGACGGCGCGATTGAAAATACCAGTCATTCACCAGTGACAAAGATGTACGGTGGATATCTTATGGAATGTAAAGACTCCGAGAACATGCAATGCATTCTGCGAAATCCAAATACACCAGAGTCATCATCGTCATCCTCTCCACCACAGCCTACCGGTGCCCCAAGCACATACAACCATGACTATCTCCCCAAAACTTACGGGCATCATCCATATCTAACATTGACCCCAGAATCATCACCTATCGAAGTCAAAGAAAGAAAGTTTTCTTTTTCATTTGAGGATACGTCAACTCAATTTAGAACGAACACCGAACAGCAATTTTACTCCGCGTGTTTGCGAAATTTAAGTAAAAGTAAATATCCAGAATCGCGTGGGATGGACACGGCTAGTTCACGGTCAAACAATAATTGCTTTCACGAAAACCTTGCTCCTCTAAGACAATTGGTACAAAATCCGCATATTGCGTCGAATCCATGGCACCAGTACAACAATGCTCAATCGATGTCGTCGTATGCAAATAACATTGCTCCCAACTTCGTCTTCATTCCATGAAGGGAGTTATATATCTCCTTATCTGAGTAATGATCAGTTATTGCTGCAAAACATGTCTGAAGACGAGTCTTTAGCCAACGTGGATCCCCAAGAGTTTGACCAATACCTGGTGGGAAACACAGATACGGCCCTGACAAGAGGAGGTAACAAATCACCTTATTGTTCTACGTCTGACGAAAGCGATGTGACAAACGATTCAGCTCTTCAAATAAAACTGGAAAACGAGTCTAGCGAATCAGAAGTTGACAATATCTAGTACTTTGTATATGATGATAGGCATTTTTTAATGTTGTCATACCATTTGTTACTGGTTAGCATTAGTTAACCACATTCTTAACTCAGTGGTTGAAATCTTTCTATGTAATATGGAAGAAATTCCTCGAAATGTCTGTGCAATCATTGATTACCTGTATAAAAAGTCTGGGCTCTTAGAAGTCAAATTAACGTTTGTAAGACGTATGGATGATTAAATTGGTCAGATAGACATGCCTCTTCACATCCAAAGAAACCAGTTCCATCAATGGAAGGTTGAGACAGCAATGGTTTACTGGAAGCGCTGACGTTATAAAATAAATACAGAAATGAAATTGGCAGCTTCCATATAGCTTTCCGATGTACCAAATGTTATCATAATACATAGAAATTGTATATATTTTTCTATGATGTTAAAATTGTTTGTATTTTTAATCTTTGTAAAGTTTTACAAGTATTCTCAAGTCAAATGTTCAATACCCATGACAAATATATATCATATTATTTATTTTCCTTACATACTTTCATTTTCATTTTTACTTTCATTATGTGTTATTCATTAAGGATAATGACAAATCAATTTTACTGTAATCATCTTATATCTGAATTGTAACTTTTGATATTACAATTCAAGGTTTTGTATATTACGTATATTATAAAGATATAGCCAACTTTTTTTTGTATAAAGAAAAGTGGTATCGATAAATTTAAGCAAATACCAGCACATGGTTTCGTTTGCCTTGTGACAGAAAATATCGTAATGTTGACGACCATCCACAAAGGGACATATAAAAAAGTCCATAAATCAGTAAAAGTAAGTTTGCGATCTAGGTTTATTTGTGAATTGATACATTAATTCAGAACTTGACAAACCGGTTTTCAATAACGAAACCAAAAAAGACGTATATGTTTTCATACTTTGCCTCCATGACACAAAGATAGACAACGATGATATCAATATAAAATACATGTTTTGTAGTGACTTTCTATTTAGGGTTCATTTTAAGTCATTGCTTTTTTTAATTTAATATGATCTGAAAATTAATAATGAAAACAACATAGCCAGATATGAAAATGTTCATATGTAATATATATATATCATTTCTGTCTACATATGTATTAAGATAGCATTGACCATTCCAAATCTTTACTTGACATTTCGGGTTTTATATATTGAGTGATATTACCAATCAAGTATCTGTCATAATTGTTACAATATATATATATATAATGTGTATTCTTGCTGCCATATTCATTCTCCACATGATGGGTTTTTAGTTTATAAATAGTTATGTATAAAATTTATATTTTGCAGAACTGATTTTATATGCTCTGTGTGTAATCATTATTAGAACTACTAAATCTGATTTCCCCATTTTCCATTAATGCCTAATAAGGATACAACTTAAAACTACTCTGATGAGCAAGTTTCGGGACATTTCAATTTATTATACAGTAAAACTTCCATCAGACGAGCCGGATTACAACTCTTTCCTACTTATTATGATGTAAATTAGAATCTCCGGATTTAGCCCCTCTTTACTTGTACTTGCATCAAAACAGATAACGGGTTTTTTTTTTTCTAAAATTGAAATTTTCTTTTGATACGAAGTAGCTTCCTGGACACTGCATGGAAAACACTTTCTTTTTTTCCTCGAAATTCTAGCCTCGTTTTTGAAGTGGCAATAAGTGCAGGAATGTTAGAATAGTTGTACGGGTATTTTGAATCAATGTTATTTAGCTTTTCATTGTGATTGTCATAGTGATTCATATGTAGAGCTTTTCAAGAGCTTCAAATATAATACAACCAGAGCTTTTTCCTTGGTTTATTTGTTCTCACAATATGTATGCTACTTTTACTGAACGGTTTGATCTTTACACCCAAATGTACATGTTCTGAAAGTCCTTGTCGATAGGAAAAAAATCTTCCATAAAAGACATTCCGTCTTATTGAAAATTTCCATATGCTTATTGTTTCATGATATTTTAAAATAAACTTATCAAAGTTTTTTTTAATCGAAACGTAAATCTGTCATGATTCTTACTGATGTCGTCACATATTTGTAATTTTTACATTAAGGTATATTGGGATTAGTTTGAAAACAGTCTTTTGGAAAAATTACTTGAAAGTCCTATAATGAAGTGCGAAAGTATGAATGTATTTCCTCTGGTCCTGTAAAATACATTATAAACAAGTTTTATCGTAAGTTCAACCTAAAATAAAATTAAAAATGATTAATTTTATAGATATATGCTAGTATAAGACATTATTAATAAAAAAAGAAGAAGGTTGATATGTATACATGTAGGTGCACTGCTAAGTACACTCCACAAATCCCTGTTCATGGGATATATAAATGATGGCGTCTTTGATGTCAGATCTGAGGAAACTCATTTCATTTTAGTCTAGTTGTATTTGTTATAACGATCAACCAGAGATCTGATACAATTAATGTTTTAATCTTTAAATAAGATAAAAAAAAATAATGTTATCTATTATTAACGAGTCGTTGTACATCAGTATTAAATCATGTGTATTTTCCTGAATGCCAACTATTTCACAGCAGGAAATGTATCATATTGTATTTTTATATGTCGTGTGTGAATAAAGAAAAACAGACAACATGGAATAAAATCACTTGAAATAACTCCATAGTTCTGATTCATTTATTATCAAAAATACAAACATCTTCAATTCACAGAGGGTATTTTCAAACGTTTGCTATTTGTTGCTGACAACAGTAAATCAACTTCAAAAGGTTAATTGTTTTTACATATTGAAGTAAGATATTTCTCCGTACAAAACCTTTTTGTTTCCTAATATTACCAGTCAGCAAATAGCTGTTTTTGTTAGCGCTGACGCTGTATTAGTAACAGTACAACAGCCATGAGCTTATTCCATATGTCCGGCGACTATCATCCCTGATGAATCCTACATGTTTGATGCAGTTTTATATTCTCGAGTCGGAATGCGTGCCTTTAATTTCTGTAACTCAAATCAAATTTTGATGTACCTTTTACCTGTGTCTATCTAGTAATCCTTAAATACCTGAAATATTAAAAGTCATACAGAACCAGTTATAGAATTATATGAAGGGATTTGATAGATTCTATAAATGGTCAGATTAAATTGAGCAGAAAAGGAAACGACGAAGATGAATACAAACAAACGGATATCAGATAGTAGAATAGGTTGCTGCAGATATATCCGGCGTGAAGCAGAAGTTGCCAGCTTTAGCTATCTGAACGTGTAATGTATGTGTACACATGATAATATCAAACCATAATACTATACATAGGAACAATGCATATGTGCTATTATTAGATGATTAAACGCACGTGTTGTCAGAAGAGACCGAGCAAATGCATAATTTAAACAATCAGAGGTATATAATCACTTTAATTTCCTTGCGGTATTGCACACTTTGGATTGTATTTTAAATGTTGTTTTTTTGGCAAACATAAAGACACAAAACCAGTCAATAAAAATGAAATTATTCCGGAAAAGATATGTTCTTTAATATAATAAAACATATAAAATATCTTGCCTAGGTTTACATTTTCGTATTAACAATTTCATAGAATCCGTCTTTAATGTCAAAATGATAATCAATAATTCATCATGTGCAGTGACTTTGATATATATTGTACGCTTAATAATAGAGTGTCTAACGAACTAGTGCAAATCTAATTTGGGTACCGAAAGCTAATTTGCTGTAGTTAGTCAAACTTCACTTGTTTCTCTTACCGGACGCTGTCTATTCAGAACCAAATATCGGAAACCATCTCGACGTTTTAATCTTTTCCATCACGTGTTGTTCCTTTTGTGCAAGGCATATGGAAGTTTTACATTTAATGGGGAAACACGGACACAGGAAAAACTTTCAGTTAGTGATAGTGAAATATTCAAGAAACAACTTCCTTTCCCATCAGTGTACCATACAGAGAAAAATTACGGTTTCCGCTTATTGAAGATATGCTTTTAAACCGGTAAGTTCTTCATCAAGGGGACTCTACCAGGAATAGAGCTTAAAAAGCATCTTCATTAATGATGTATAACTAGGCATATCAACCAATTATTCAAATGTATATCTTCCTGGTTCAATTGATCGAATACATTTTTCTTCAATTTATATATCAAAAAAACATTCTTTACAGCTGTCCGATAAAGTATACATCCAGTTAATCTAGTGAGTGCAATACCAACTGATTTACAACTGTCAAATCTAGGGTGTGTTACGCCGACGGACAACATATTTTCCTTCTAGTATTTGTGTTTCTAACACAACAACTACTGACAAAGTCATTCATACCCACCAACAATGTTACTTAGTCTGTAATGACTGATACCAACGTCAGACATAACTACAAAGAAGTTAACGTAAAACACTCTCAAATTCAGTTACAGTTAGTTTGTGTAAGGCGGCTTCACCCCGTTACCATTACATTCACGATAAATTATCATATACTATACGCGTAACACCTTTTGCCAATGTTAAATGCATATGCTGTGTGACGCCTACTGATAACGACCTTCACATTTAATATTTATACACAAACTGCGAACGACCTTCACATTCAGTATTTATACACAATCTGCTTACGACCTTCACATTTATTATTTATACACAAACTACTAACGATCTTCACATAAAGTATTTATACACAACTGCTAACTACCTTCACATATAGTATTCATATACAAACAACTAGTGACCTTCACATTTAGTATTTTTACGGAAACTTCTAATGACCTTCAAATTTGATATCTATACACAATTTGCTAACGACCTTCACATTTAGTATTAATGCGAAAACTGCTAACGATCGACACATTCACTATTTAGACACAAACTACTAAGGATCTTCACATAAAGTATTCATACACAATCTGCTAACGACCTTCACATTTAGTATTTATTCGCAAACAAACTGATAACTATCTTCACATTAAGTAATTACAAACAAACTGATAACTATCTTCACATTAAGTAATTACAAACAAACTGATAACTATCTTCACATTAAGTAATTACAAACAGACTGCTAACAACCTTCACATTAAGTATTTATACACAAGCTGCAAACGACCTTCACGTTTAGTATTCATACGGAAACTGATAACTACCCTTTAGTATTCGTAGTGGACACTACAAAAGAACTGCATATTTCTTATTTACGCACACTACCAATAACCTTCTCATTCAGTATGTGAAATGCCCAATGCTAACCATTTCCACATTTAGCATTTGTGACGCTACTGATTCCGACCTTTGTATTTAGTATCTTTCACTCACTGCTAAGGACCTTTACATTTAGCATGTATTACTTCGACATCTCTCGAGATTAAATATATTTGACGCCCGTTGCCAAATATCTCCACACCTAATATTTATAACGACTCTTGAGCCTAATATATGTCATGGCGTAGTACTACTGCCAAAGCATAATGACAACTGACAAAGTCTCTGTATTATGGTGGCTGATTTCGGTCATCGCGTGTTGTCGTGTTGTGCGACAACACGACAACCCGAATTATTTATGTCCACATATCGTATTTGTGTAATGATAACTGCCAATGCGTTATGTCTGTGTGTAATAACTTCTTCCAAAGTGGTATGTGTGTGTGTAACGACTACTGCCAACGTGGTATGTCTGTGTGTAATGACAACTACCAAAGTGGTATGTGTGTGTGTAACGACTACTACCAAAGTGTTATGTCTGTGTGTAATGACAACTACCAAAGTGTTATGTCAGTGTGTAATGACAACTACCAAAGTGTTATGTCTATGTGTAACGACTACTGCCAAAGTGTTATGTCTGTGTGTAATGACAACTACCAAAGTGTTATGTCTGTATAATGACAACTGCCAAAGTGTTATGTCTGTGTGTAATGACAACTACCAAAGTGTTATGTCTATGTGTAACGACTACTGCCAACGTGGTATGTCTGTGTGTAATGACAACTACCAAAGTGTTATGTCTGTGTGTAATGACAACTACCAAAGTGTTATGTCTATGTGTAACGACTACTGCCAACGTGTTATGTCTGTGTGTAATGACAACTACCAAAGTGTTATGTCTATGTGTAATGACAACTACCAAAGTGTTATGTCTGTGTGTAATGACAACTACCAAAGTGTTATGTCTGTGTGTAATGACAACTACCAAAGTGGTATGTCTGTGTGTAATGACAACTACCAAAGTGTTATGTCTGTGTGTAATGACAACTACCAAAGTGGTATGTCTGTGTGTAATGACAACTACCAAAGTGTTATGTCTATGTGTAACGACTACTGCCAACGTGGTATGTCTATGTGTAACGACTACTGCCAACGTGGTATGTCTGTGTGTAATGACAACTACCAAAGTGTTATGTCTGTGTGTAATGACAACTACCAAAATGGTATGTCTGTGTGTAATGACAACTACCAAAGTGTTATGTCTGTGTGTAATGACAACTACCAAAGTGTTATGTCTATGTGTAACGACTACTGCCAACGTGGTATGTCTGTGTGTAATGACAACTACCAAAGTGTTATGTCTGTGTGTAATGACAACTACCAAAGTGTTATGTCTGTGTGTAATGACAACTACCAAAGTGTTATGTCTGTGTGTAATGACAACTACCAAAGTGTTATGTCTATGTGTAATGACAACTACCAAAGTGTTATATCTGTGTGTAATGACAACTACCAAAGTGTTATGTCTGTGTGTAATGACAACTACCAACGTGGTATGTCTGTGTGTAATGACAACTACCAAAGTGTTATGTCTGTGTGTAATGACAACTACCAAAGTGTTATGTCTGTGTGTAATGACAACTACCAAAGTGGTATGTCTGTGTGTAATGACAACTGCCAAAGTGTTATGTCTGTGTGTAATGACTTCTTCCAAAGTGTTATGTCTATGTGTAACGACTACTGTCAAAGTGTTATGTCTATGTGTAACGACTACTGTCAAAGTGTTATGTCTATGTGTAACGACTACTGTCAAAGTGTTATGTCTATGTGTAACCACTACTGTCAAAGTCTTCATATCTATAAATTGTGACACCAATTTTAAGAGACCTTTACATGTATTTACAGTTAGTGTGGATGGACATGTAGCACACAGTCTTCACGTGATAGACCAAACATGTGTGTCACAACTGGTCCACGTTGCGGCTAATATCGCAATTAATGACATATATTGTATGACATGCGAGACTTAAGATATAAAGATAAATAACAGCAATTATCAAAAAGGCTTTTTTTTTGTGTGTCACTTACTTGCATTGGTGTTGCATTTAAAGTACCATAACTTTTTCTGAGCATCAATTTCTGCTTAGGCGTTTTATGACAGTTTTTCGTCATTCCTTTTTAGTCTGTTATTTGGATAATTATCCAATTATAATACTTTGTATTGATTGTCGATGAATGTTGATTTAAACACAATGCTTTGTTTATTATATTACAAATAATTATAAACCTGTTATATTCAACCATTAAAGTCATCAAAAATAATTCGTAGAGTTTACCTTGACTCGACACACGTGCAGACAAATTAAAGTTTA
Source organism: Pecten maximus (assembly GCF_902652985.1). Classification (NCBI taxonomy): domain Eukaryota; kingdom Metazoa; phylum Mollusca; class Bivalvia; order Pectinida; family Pectinidae; genus Pecten; species Pecten maximus. The sequence continues at coordinate 33,668,876 of NC_047018.1, forward strand.
ATGCGGGGATGATCATCCAGAAAATAACTTACAATTAGTTGATTGCTGCTAATGCATAACAGTGTTTTGTACAGAAGTAGGTCATAGTTTACATAGCGATATTGGAGCAAGCTTGAAATTTCCGGATAAAAATGTGCCTATAACAGATAAAATCTACTGGTGCTGTGATTGTTAATTACACGCATACACAAATAAATATGGGAGCACGCACGTGATTCGTGCTCCCTGTTTATATAAACTTTTGACAGTCCCATGCCAAATATTGTGGACCAGGATGCGTATATATGTCAGTCATAATGTTACGTGTAGAGGCACCACAGCTGTTTCAAGCTTGTTACTAGTTATACACACGGGTGACACTTGCTTTACATTTGATAATCTTCATCTCTCGTCAGTCGATGCATACGGATTAATATATATCTTTATCTACCGAAATCAAGGCGGTCATATAATAAACATTTTGGAAGGGATATTTTCTTATTAAAGGGTTTATGCTTTGGAACAATAATGCATTTGTTTTCGTAATATATAAATATGTAAATATCAATAATTGTAAACCTCTTCAAAATACAATGTCATACCTTTGAGAAATGGAACCCATCATGTCATTCCTGGCGTCCCGTCGAATTAAGATGTTCTAATTCAATGAATGAGTTTAATCTGTAATGTTGCATTGGAATTTTGACGTTATGTTAATTTGAAACAAAACCGCAATATAGTCTCATTTTTCAATACCTGAAATATAATCATTTTTTTAAATTTTATTGAAATTAACATCTTGATTAAAAGGCGACATCAACAAAACGAATGCTGCCCAGTACATTTGTTAATGATAATGACAGTCGTTAATAATGTTTATTCATTTTGCATTTCTCACATGTAAAGAAAGTTTTGTTAGCTTGGTGACAAGTAAATGTATTGTATTTCATCAATTATCAAAGAGCAACGTTGCTATGATTTCAAGTCTAAGCAAGTATGTGCTTTTCGGCTCTAATAAATGAAACTAATTTGCAATATATATTTGCCCTATAGGCAATGTTCTTGTTGTATATCATTGCAAGTGGAAACAATTGACTAAATATTGATTATTGACGTTAGCACTTTGAAAAAGTACGATTCTGTTGCTTCACAGACATAGTCCGTGTTAATCTGGTAATGCCTTGTTCTCAAAACGAGAACAAAGGAATTAAAAATCAAACCACTAAACATATAAACGAACATTTATAGGTATGATCGATGATGTCCGGACGTTATTATGTGTCACCTTATTTATAAATACCTTACTGATATCTGTGATTAGCATGTATTTCATTTGGCTAAATGAGAAGAACCCTGCTGCTCCAACGTCACAAAAAAACTCTATTATGTCATCTATAAATGTCTAATTATTTCATTGTGATTATTGATCAATTAATAGATGTAAACTGTATCGAATCACTAATAAAGGTTCATAACATTCGTCATTATCACGTACTGACAGATATCAAGGTATGACGATACTTATGGCGCACTTATGATCATAATCACATACAGGTTATCTGTCACTATCTCCAGTAAACGTTGACTTTCATATATAGCTTTAATCTACCCGTATCTCCCTCATAGGGTCATGCAATCTCTTATCATAATAAACATGACTGGGGTGCTAGTTTTATTAAGGACTGTTGTCATTTAATACCAAAAATAGAATTTGGTGATTTTGATTTCAAAAATAGTAATTGATATTATTTCTCTTGCGTTAAGCACCCAACTTTATTACAGCAACTCTATAAATAAAACATGCATCTGAAATCACACTATGGTTTATAATTGGAAATAAAAAAAACATGTATAAAATGAACAAAACTAAAAGGTTTTTAAAGCTTTACAAAACTGTTGATAGTTTTTTTTATAAAGGTAATAGTCTTCTCCTTCATCGTTTAGTATCAAGGAAGCATTAGGACAAAGAAATTTGTTATGAAAGAAGAGAAAATATAAGATCCCAAATTTGATCGCCTCTTCAGATCATACAATGGGGGCAGCAGGTACAATTCGTGCGTTCAAATGGCATGGCAGTTCTATCTTTTCATCAAAATAAAGGTTAGTCCCAATCTATGAACCGGGTAAGCGATGGTGTATTAGATAATTTGTCTATTGTAATAGCTTAAGACGCTTATCATTCTGGAACACCACGTCTTTATGTATTTATTCAGGTATTTCAACGTATATCCATATTTTGTTGTTAGTTTAGTCTCGTTTGATCGATTTCGACTGAGAATAGCGATTATATTGAGATAACGGTTTTCTCTGTTGTTTTTATTAGCAAGTATTTCAGGATCAGTGTTTTTCTGTATCAATTTACCAATTCTTTGATATTCATGTGGTTAGAAGGTGGTATATATCATATGGATCTAGTAGTTGTTTTCTGTTTTCGAGCTACTGTTGACATTATAACAAACAACGTTGATGTGTTATGTTTCTTTTGAAATACTTTAATAACCTTATTTTTCTTTTCTCTATTGAACAATTAACTGTGGGGAAAGACAATAGAAACTATAAGATTGAGTTATTGCCTTTCAAATACCGTACAAATAAATTTGACCTCTTAACATCTTTAAATGACCTTGTCGATGTTCTAATTATTCAGTTCACCCTTAATACATTGTTTTCACAGTAATTAACCTGAAACGTTATAGGTCAACTTTCTATGACGTAGGTACAACATCCGGGTACTTGAGGCTCTTCCTCTTGTGGTAGATAATGTGGTCGGAAAGGTAGCTCTGTGGCTATAGATCAAAGTACACATATCCTAGCTGTCCAAGTTAACAGATAGTAGAGAAGACAAAGAAAGGGACATATGAATAGTCACTTTTCCTTCCGCCTGACCACCGTGTGACAATCAGTTTGTCTTATGTACCTGATAAATTCCAAATCCACGATCTGTATCAACCAATGTGATCCTTAAATGTCAAAAATCACGAGATAATGGTAAGGAACTTCATTACAAAAATGATGAGGAAGTGAAACATTTCTTAGTTCGTAGAGGTTATTACTAAGACAATTAGATATACGAGATATTCCTATTTTCAGAAATGAAATTTAGAAATAAAAAAGCTCATCAGTGCAGTAAATACCCGATTTGGATATAACATGTATTTTACGAATACTTCATATTTCCTATGCAACGGTAAACTATTTGAATTTTATGTATTTTCTTTATCAAAAATGAATCAATAAATAATGAATAGAAACCAAAAAAAGAGAGAAAAAGTATATGAGGTCGAAAAAGCGCGGGAATCCGTAGCTTAATATTTGACATTGTCTTCTTACATATGACGTTACGCTTGGCAAGACAGCACTATTTTAAAAGTCTGTTCAACATATTTCAGCGTTTTTGAATCTTATCTAGTATGATTTACTTAACTGCTATCAAAAAATAGATATATACCATAGACGTGCAGCAAAAATTTGTGTCTTAATCGAAAAATGGGCGGATTTCAATGTACGACTGGTCATAAACAAAACTTACATCGTATATCTCACTTTGAAAAACATAATACAAAACGCATTTTTTAAAATGATGAAGTTTACTATACCGCAATCATCGCAATGTTTATGCGAGACGATTTCGTATTCACTTCTATACTGTTGTATGAACACTAAGATATAATTATATAGGTATTGAAGTTATCCAAGTTGATTGTTATTGTCCCAATTAACGTGTTTTCTGTTGAAAAACGTTTCTTCTGCCATAAAAAAAAAACAACAAAAATATGTCTGTGAAATGCAAATAAAATAGATGCTGTTACACGTTTTTGATTCGATAACTCTTAGCCATTTCTGTGTACGGAAATATAACCCAACAACGCAGGATATCTAGGTGTAATATACAGGTCAATGAAGACCACAGGGAAGTTTAATAGTCTCATCGTGATATCTAATATTTCCTTGTGCGATATAAATAAAGACGTGTTTGGTGTTCGGTGGCTCCGTTGTCAACAGCCCTATTCTGTCATTACGCATGTTTAACATAGGTAGACAAGGCGGATGACATCGGTGTAGCCGAAAAAGCTTACCCTCTTTAATAACACCTTTCCTTATTCCCATTCAATAGCATCATGCCTCATTTTCTCTTCAAGAACACACTGCCTCATTTCCTATTATTTCACAACTCGTCCAATCTCCCCTATATTTACACCTTACCTAATTGCCTTTTCATTAACACATTGCTTCATTCCCTCTTCATTAACACCTTGCTTCATTCCCTCTTCATTATCACCTTGTCTAATTGTTTCTTCGTTAACACCCTGCTTCAATTTCTCTTAAATCAAACCTTGTTTTATTCCCTCTTCAATAAAACCATGCCTTATCCCCTCTTCAGTAACACCTTGCCCAAGTTAATCTCTCTTCAATAACATTTAGCACAGTCCTCTCTTCGCTAACACCTGGCCCAGTTTCCTCATCAATTAGACCTTATCTAATTTACCCTGTGTCTACCGTCTCCATATAATTATATATATATATCACTATGTAAAGGTAGTACATATTTCCTTGTTGTTTTCGACTTTGAACTTCATGTTACAGTATACATGCCAGTATGCCCCATAATTGTACCACAGGTACAATCTGTGTATTATATAGCAAGATTATTACTTTATCTTAAATTAGATGGTTTCCAATCTGTATCTTATATACAAATGTAGAACTGCAGCATTTTAATGTAAACACGAATTACTTAGAGAATAGAGTCAGGATGAACGAGTGTCTATTTAACAATTATTAAATCTTTCGTTCCCGAATTCAACCACGCTTGCTTTCAAGTTCATTCCGTTTTTCAGTCAATGAAATTCCCTCCGACACAGTTGCAGCAAAGTAAACTACCACATTTACAAGATATGTGTAGTTTTATTATACTACATATTACTATAAAATATTCATTTTTATGATTCATTCATTCGTATGACGGTCATAAAATATCACCTGATCAGTTTTGGTGTCACCTGCTCAGTTAAAATATACCGCCCTATCCATAGTGTAATACGGGTTTGTAGGTCACGGATATACGGCTTCTACCTATTGTTTTGATTGTCGTATTACGGTGAATTATATAAACCATCGTCTAATTGAGGGAAAAACAGCCCAGTCTTGTTCAATAATAGTTTATGACAAGCTAAGTTGTCATTCTTTTACGGAGCACCGTTGATCCAGGAATTTTTTAAATGATATAAGATATCTTATAAACTTTATAAAATATCTTGTATTATATATATGAAATTTCATATACAATTTTATTATACAAGATATCCCATAGAAATATAAGACATCTTATATAATATATAAGATATCTCATAAAAGATATAAAGATATCTTAAAAAGAAAATGTAATAAGATATCTTATACATTTTTTAAGATATCATATATAATTTGGTAAAATACTGAATCAACATTGCTCCGCAAATAAACGACACCTTGGCTTGTCATAATTGTCGTAGTTGTTAGTGGTGCAGCAACGTTTATATATGGCTTTCCAACAACGGCATGCTTTAGCGCATGCACGTCTACATGTATTTCATCTATACCATATACAGCCTCATACATATTGTTAAAAACAGCGAAAAAAACGATCAGGGTGCATAGTTTTCGAATAGCTGTGCTGTCCGTTTGAACATTTGAGCGGTGTACATACTGTCTTTTTATACTGTGCTGTCTCAAAAATGTGTAGCTATTTAATTCTATTTCAGACATAATAGACATAAATCCATATAGTTATATTACAGTATTTGTCCTAAGAAATGAAGTAATGTATTGAACACTTTATTATATATCTCAAATATTAATGATAATAATAATAGATAAATGTATAAATAAACAAATATGAATAGATAATAGTTTCAGTGTAAAACATATGTCGATAAGCAATCAAACAGAGAAGGTTTAAAATTGATATTGTTCATCCATTGCAATGGATGTCTATAAACAGAAGGCATCAAAGCCAACATATCGATGGAATGTTCGATGACCCACAAAACTATCATTTACATTGTACTTGTGAAAATTCATAAACATAAGTTTCTTTTTTATTTCTGTTAAAATGTCGGCTAAAGCAGGCTTGGTTCTTGTAATTTCTTACTAAGATAATATCATAAAAACAGAAAATGCACTCAATATCGATAAGTGTTGCTATAGACGTTGGATGGTATCTCTGCATTAGTGACACCTACTTGTAACTTAAAAGTTACTGTTTGTCCCAAATGTTAGTTCAGAAGTAATTTACGTACAACTATGTATATAAGCGATACTTGTTTCACTCATTTCGGCATTCATTATTTCCATTATGTTGATGTATGCTGTAGATTTAGCACTCAAGTCGTCGGACTGAGCCTACTATCGAAAGATTATCTTTTCAACATCCTCGATTTATTGACTGAATTCAAGGCGTCGGTTCTGTGGCACTTGATATATCATTCCTGACAGGGACAGACAATCTATTTTGTAATATACATGTATATTGTTCCATATTTTGCCTGAGGGATTCTCAATTCAATAATTGGGACAAGACATTTGGTGAGCGTTGTACTAAAGCATTTAAATCGGTCTTGACATCCGGCATGATATGTATATCGTAGATCATGCCGTTAACTCCTCAACACGTGCATATAAAATGATCCTGTTATAGCCATCGAATGAAACGCATTGAATTCATACACGTTTGTATGTATTGTGTATATAATTTGTATTTAACGTACCTGATTATATGTTAGAAAAGAAAGAAAACAAAAAGCCGAAAATACAAACAAAAATTGCATAAATATTGCATACAGGAAAATAAATAAACGTATGAAATATGAATAAATAAATAAATAGAAAAGTAAATAACATAAGGCAAAAACAAAATTAAAAAAACTGATATTATTTAAATCAATAAAGCAGACTTATCACATATTTCAACATTTGACATATGGGGACCGACACTCAGCTACGAGTGCATGCTGTCGTCAGTTATTTTACCTCCTGCGTAGAAGTCAGACATATTGTACACAGCTACTGTCATATTATATCTCAATATAGTTAGTTCGGGATCATGACAACCTTGACGGATTTTGATAGACTCGGTACTTTGTATAATACCTTCACCTGTATTGAAAATGTGTACACAAGACCACTGGGAGACGGGTATCCCAACATAAATCTATTTTAATACTATCTGAATAGTTTCTTGATCCAGATTTCACTTCAGCCGAGATTTAACAGGGTTATTTATAGCGGTTCATACAGCGAGAGATCATATATTATGTTGAACAGCCCCAGATGGTACTTCATCAGGCCGGCCTTCCAGGCGGCGTAAGAACGGTGTTCCATTGCATGATTTGCAAGTGCCGACTAAATTTCGGATATTCTAAACAATTTTTTCTACCGAATGTCTCCTTTGACACTACTCCACTTTTGGCCTTTAGTTGAGCGTTCGCTCATTTAAGGAGGGCTTTGGGTTCTGTTCTCTGACCTTTAATTGAGCGTTCGCATTAATGAGAAGAGCCTTGGGTTCTGTTCCCTGGCCGAGGCCAAGACATACCACAGTCTATAGAATGGTAGTTGATATCCCCGTGCAACAAGGAACGGGTCGGTCTGGCTGGTACATCGTGTTAAATACGGTCTCTGCCACTCAGCTGACAGAACATGCCTCTTGGGCTCAGGATGTAGAGTCGTTGTTGATCACGTTGGAGACCCGGTTCGATTCCTCTCGGGGCAGGAATGTGTTTTCAACTGTTCTTATACACCTGCACAGCCCTCGGAATTTTGAGATTGCGACAACTGGTTCGTTTCAGGGACCTGTAAGATATAATCTTGATTATAATTTAAATTATACAATATGATTTCTTTCACGTATCCTTGCATTTAACCATTTTAGTACTGGGACGATCTCAAACACTTGTCTGAATAGCATTGATGAACGTTGGTCTTAAGATGCATGTTGTTTTTTAATTTTGATAATAAATAATTTCACAGACAGTGCTATAAGTGACACATTCACTATTTTTTTATATATAAGTTTGTTTGTAGTGTGTACTGTCAATTGTATAGTCATTGCACGAAGTATCAACATATTTTTCGGTCATGAACGTCAGAAAAAGTGTTAATGTTACAAGCAGTATAATAAATATCAATTTCGCATAAGTGGAATTAAACTGATAATCAAAAATTGAGTATTAAAATAAGTTCTAAAAGATTTGGTCTATCGTAACTTTACAACCAGCAAGTAAATTGAAGTAAATTTGATTTCATATAAGACACAATGATGACCTTAAAAAATGCATAACAATCTTATTATATCTAAGGTCATTTTTGAACTAGAGGAACAGAATATTTGTATAAAAGCGAAAGTACGAGGAAGAAAAAACAAACAAAATGTAAATTCAAACAGCAGTAAAAACGTGTTAGGAGTGTGCCGGGATGATATACTGTTTCTGTTTCATTGACATCCCGAGGATGACATATGCCTTACATTTAGGTCCAGAGTGGTGTTAACCAAACCACCAGGCATACACATCTATCAATGGACATCAAATGTATTAGACTTCCCCAGTGAGATCTTTGTGATGCGAGATTTTGAAAGTAACACTTCTTAATAAACTCGCAGGAATACGCTTTCTTAACAATTTAAGCACAAAATTCGATTTTAATCATCATGGAATAAAATTTCAAAAATTAGAAATGATATTTGCAGGATTAGTTCCGTGTCAAGAAGTAAGTCTAATCTTATTTGATTTAACTGTTTATGTATAGTACACGGATATCAATATCGATATTTGTCGCTTCATTTGACCCGGCACTTCCGGTGTTATCTACGGTATAAATCGATAGCACAGTGCGAATACATGTGTGTAGAAATGTATGGCAGTGATACAACTTTTTGTTTCCGAATCACAAGTTGTTTAATAAATACACAGACCATGCAGTGACTTCTAATTCTTAATCGTCAATTCATTGATGTATAGATTTGTCTGTTCCGGTTGAGTCGAAGGGTGGCAATCATAATGAATATAATTTCCTTCTGGTATTTTCATTTGATCGAATGAGATTATCACGTATTAATGTAAAATTATCATAAATTGTATTCCATTCTTTTCTTTAAATAGTGGTAGTTTTCAAAATGCCCGTTTTAAATTCTATTTTCGTATTATTATAATTTTCTTAACGATACCATAACAAACATATTTTCATACTGACGTTCTTCTAATACACCACATAAATATAAAATATAGAAAACAATATCATATTTATATATATGGCAAAATAGTATTAGCACATGAAGACTAATAAGGTTGCATATTGGTCTAAAGGCATTCAATATAGTCCTGTACAAATGTACATGCATTAGGCTATGGTTTAATTTTCACACACATAAATATGTATACCCTTATTACGAATGAAAAACGTTTGTTATCTGGTTAAAACGAGCTGTCATATATTTGTTTTTTTTACTTATTTGACAACTACTGAAGAAGCATAAGAGCATTCTAAAGAGACAGAATTGATTTGCTTCTAAGTGAGTGTTACCGCTGTATGTCTTCTATTACTAGCTTGTAAGATATTACACGAGAGTACGAAACAACCTAGATACACATTTCATTGGCTGAGTTGATATATCAAAATGTGACTGATCCGAAATATTTAGGGAAATATCAAAATACTTACTCTAACACTTATTTTGTCATGTCTAAATGTGGATAAAATCAATGACATTATGAAGTCACAATTGTACAAATCTAAATACCGTGATGGATCTATTGAATGACGATTAATTCCATAATCGATACTATCCTTTGAATGTATACTACTATTGGGATTTACTACAGTGTATTTGCTATTGCGATATAAAGTAAGACAATTCAGTGGTCGATGATATGTATTGTAGTCCTCTTGCTACCAAACAGGCTATTGGTCAGAGGGTGAAAACATTGCCTAGATTTTGTCTAGACACAAAATTCGCGTGGCTTCGGAAAATGTGGACTTATCATATTTATACTTTTTAATCCCCCCCCCCCCCCCCCCACCGCAAATCCATATCTTTGCCTCGTTTTATCGATATTGCTTGCAGTTATTGTTCTTTTACCTATATCTGATGTTCATATACTTGTTTCAAATAACAGAGAAGGAATGCATTGAACTACAATGTAAAAACCAATATCCTTGTTCCGCTATCGACCTTCGACAAGTTACCATCGCATGTGGGGTCTATTCATTCATAAGGCGTTAAATGTATTTGTAATAGCTAACGTGCGTACCCCACGCTTGTATGCATCCCCACTGGACACCGTATATACACTTTTACACCTAGGGCTGTTTATGGGGACATTAATAAATCATTAAATCTTTGCGCCTGTTAGCAGCTGATAAGGATGTACTGTGATAAATAATCTGAACGCTTACACAAAGAGATTTGAGTTTAAGCATGCCCCCTCTTAATTATAACTCTATAATATCAAACACACTTCCTTCGGCAGTATATGCTGTCTTATCAGACCTCGACAATCGAGGTCAAATATACGTTTAAAAGTAAGAAATGTTATACTTTTGGGTTCATGGTATGTGTGTCTCATCAATTAAATCAACATTATACAAATTTTACTAGAGTGGTGTATTGTAATCTGAGGTTTGCAGCAATAATGGGGATGTAGCATGTAGATATTGCACTGGGGAAACTACTTGATATTAGAATGTGAGGAAACTTGTTGTATGAAGTGGATTGCCATCTTATTCGTTGCTTATCTCACTTTCTCCCATACTAGGGCCCTTTAATGGCTGAACAAGACGCTCGAGTATCAAACAATTGTTAAACATATGGAAATCTTAATCAGTGATCGTTTTATAAGTAATTATTATCTCTTCTCCTTTAGAAGAATAATTTCGGAATCTAGATTAATATGTAAACATGTAGATTGTTAAAAAAAACATTTCAGGATCTTATATTTATTAACTGATAATATCAACGGTATCCATGTACATAATTGTTATATTGATATGTTTGTAGTTCAATCTACGATGAATGACAATATCGTGACCTCCTTGATTTACAACTCAGACGTCAGTACACAGGGTAAATGAAATGGTTATAAATTGTATTACTGTTACCAAGTCCGTTTAGAATTACAGTCAACCCTTAGGAATATGATACAAAGTATTTAATATATTAATTGTATAATTGTTACATTACCATGTCTGTTTTAAATAACAACCAACCCTTAGTAATATGTACAGTTAGATACATGTACAACTAGTATAGATTATAGTTGTCTATATGCTTCAATGTATCAGTGTAGTATTGACGTAGTAATTGCATTACTACTTTATTACGCAGACAAGTTCACGAACAGAAACAAAACTGGCGTACACGGCTCCCTAGGTTAGCGTCAAGATAGCCATATGATATCTTATAAATATCGGTAACTAAAAAGTTGTGCGAGATAAATTGATAGTCAACGCATCAGACTGACATGTTCTTAATGAAGTTCTGCTCGAGGTTACACTTGTTACCGTGCTGACAAATCACAGACACTATAACAAAATGTTACCTCATCGAACCACAATAAATGATTTCACAAGTGTATAATGTATGGGTCTTCTCTTTAGCGATTTCCTTCATTTATATCCATGTGCACATCAGTTTGTTAAACACGGCACACATGTTTGCAACCTTTGGTGCTCATATTTATGCGACTCTGTGCACACAGATAATGTTTATGTGTAATATTTTAAATGTTTTTTATATATATATATTCTTAACTCATTTACTTGTTATGCATGTTACTTTAACATAAGTAATTGGCGTAATTAGGGCTATAATTGGGGTTTATAATCACAACAAAAAACGATACAACTACATCACTCGCTGCTATGCCATGCGATATTTACTGAACTGGGTCTGATTTTTGGCGAACTCATGGTGTCACGTGATATCTTAATGAAGTGTAGGAGGCGTGGCTGAATATTCCAGTTCGAACGCAGAGCGGCAGAGTTTTGCGGATTTTCTGTACAAATATGACATCTTTCCATCACAGTTAATCATCAATATGAGTGTAAGCTACTTTTATTCATAAATCTTATACATTAATGTACAACACACATCTGGTGTTCGAACGAAGGAATGCCCCTTTAATTTATACAGCGCGAAGCCATAAGTTATAACTATTTGCATTCTACAATGCTACAATTCGTATTTAATTCGCAAGAAGAAGTAGTTGTAAAATGTTTAGTTTACAACAAACTATACATTTCACTACAATTGTGAAACGAGTGATATCAGGTAATATACATTACTCCTCCTAGGCCAGATGGAAGCACGTGGGGGTCCTAGTGTGGGAGGAAACCGCCCAGGTAAAAATCCACGTGGTCGGGCAGGTGACCTCACGTCTGATCGGGAAATCAAACACCGGCTGCCTAGGTTAAAGACATGTAATTGAATGTACCACTGTGTCATTCGACTTCTCTGCATTTCACTCTCCATACTACTGTGCTTATTAACCAAATTTTTAGATAGGTGTTAGATCGACTGTTTCGCAGTTGATTCGAGATTTGATAAATTTACCATTGAATTGACATTAATAGTGTAAATAAAAACATATTTAAGAAGTTTCTGAATCTCAATGTGATGTTTCAAATATGATTAAGTTTATATGTATACTTAAATATGTAATATCTTCACGGTAAAATTCCAATTATTGCTGGCTCAAATTTTATATCTTCTTTATCTTTGACTTAATTTGCATTTAAATATGCTTTTTGGCATCATCATTAGTCAGACAAAAAGACATGATTAAAATTGACGTGATAAACATTCGCCTTTAAAACAAAAGGTCTGTTGGAGAGCGTCTCAAATCTCTACTCCAGACAGTAGGAAAGGTCGTTGTTCGTCATCACAGCGACACTACATAGTCAGCATCAGCAACCAGTCATTAGTCACTGACAGCGCTCTTTCGTTAGCATGGTATAATATATACACATAGACAGTTAAATGTCCCATAGTAAAATTTGAGAAGGCGTCATGTGTAAGTTAATCAGATATGTTTAAGTTTTGTATTGAATCATCTACATCACGTGTTGTATATTACGCGTTACCTTGACCTTCGTCGTGGTCAAAGTGTATGTTTCTATAATTTCATTTGAATAGTAATGCCGTTCATAATATTATTATAGAAATGTACTTGACGTTCCTTAAAGAAATCTATATTGAAACTTATGATTTTTATTGAATTATTGAATCCAGGTTTGGACTTTCTTTTTGGCATACTTCAGGATTTTTGGTCAACTCTTATGATCATTTTTAGACCCTCAGCATCACTGACAAAACACCTGCATGATGTAGTCTTTAATTTTGGCTCTGTTGCACATATCTTGTTTTAAGATGTTAATTAACATACCCTGTGTTCATTCGATCTCTATCTAGTTTTGACGCTGTGTTATTAGTTTTGTCCCAGAGATAGTATCAGACACGTCGTCCTTCTTAACCCGTTACATGTTACACACTTGCAGGAATGATAGATGGTCTCTACATATCCGAGAAAGCCGAGAATATAGTTGCGTGCATTCCACTGCAAGGCAATCGAGGGAGCCGCCTAAAATTGGCGCCTCCAGTAGTGAGGATTTCTTTTCTCTGTATTCTGTAAAAGGAATATTGAAACCAACAGTAATCTTTTGATCTTTTTTGTAATGTTGTCACTTCCTTTCTTTTCCTTTTTGTTATTTTGCCTGCGTTTTCGTCTGTGGGTGTTTTCTAGACACCGACATGAGCATTACTTGTGATGTATACACCTTTTCACGACTAGGTGACATGTTAATGTTCCACCACTACTCCAGCTGAACATCCATCTTTACTAGATATACTTCTGTCACATCATATGAGCATAATGTATATGCGTGTTGCTGCATTGAACGGCCAAACAACACATAGTCATGACAAAAGACTAACGCCTTCGAATATTTATTCATGTTATATATTCTACATACTATATGGGTTGGAAAACAAATAAAGCTCATATAGATCAAACATATTGCACAACAAAATAGCCATGCCGTTATGGTCACAAGTGTCTATAGCAGGTAGTGCGAGCGCTTGTTTGGCCAGATTTTACTTTATAAAAGCGAAGGGGGAGGGGAGGGGAGGGGGGTTATCAGGGTCAGATATTTTTTTTTACAAACTCAGTGGAAAACAGTTTATTTATTCTGCCTAGAATGAAAGGCCATTTTTTTCAAGACATTCCAGCAACAACCTTTTCATATCCGTTAGTTAGTAACTCTTTTACTTCCATTTGAATCTTTCAAAGGTTTTTTTTATTTAAATAAAGTGTTAATATTTGTGATTTCATCACCCGTTGCTCTCTATATCAGTTTATAAAATTTGATCATTCATCCTTTACAGCAGTCCATCTTTTAATTGATAAGAAGAATACAGATCTAATGCATGTCAAATATCAGCAAAATACTATATGGGTTGTTTTACCTTATAGGCCTGAAGTGACGGCTGGTGGCAAGTACAAGAATAACAACACAAAAATATCTTGCTAGTTCACGCATGATTTGGTATGATGAAAATTATCTACCTTTAAATGTTCACAAGAAATGAAAACGAAATCAAACTAAAAACTTGTAAAATTAAGTAAATCTCAATTAAACAAGAACGAAAATCATTTAAACTTTAACAAAATGATAATAAAATCATGTGTCCCGTAAGTACTACTCGGCCAACAACAATAGATCAATAACGTGAATATGAAATATCTTTTATCTTTAAATATTAAGCTAGGCTTATTGCACTATGACGCATTTTATAAAACATTGCCTTTTCATTTTTATATAATTAAAATGGGCAATGGGAAATGTAATCTAATCAACTTACTTAAATAGTGTGTGTAATGAATTGCTATTATTCTGCTCGAAACAAACCAGACCATAATAATATTTTAATGTATATCTTTATTTTTCTAAATCACCAGTAATAAAGCACTTTATTTCAATGAAAACATGAAATATTAAGAAGTGTCTTTATTCTGTTTTTGTATGTTTCTGCAAATCATCGTTTCCAAGTAACCTCTGCTTTCTGAGAAATACAATTTCAATTTAAAAAGCAAAGTTTATGTACATTGCTTTATTTACTTAATCCACTTTAAACACATGTTTACATCAGCAAAACGACATGTTGTAGTTCATGGTCATTTGGTAAATAGCGGTCATTCATTCATAAGTTGTCAGTGAATCATAGATAGCACTTAGACCCTCGTAAAGTTTCTTTCCTGTATTCGGTACAAAACACAAGTCATTCATCTTGCTTAAGTGTGTCGTATCTTGTACGAGACCAACACCAAAAGTGTCTCGTCGTATAAGTGAACGGCCAAAATTCAAAGGTGACGTTTAAAATTGACCTTTTACAGCTATCAAATGCAGAAGCATTCGTTGATAGAATTGTATTTCCGGTTAGTACGCAATAAAGTGACGTGCAATGTTCCGCATGAGTGATTGTGTCTGTGAGAAGGGCATTGAACGTTTTCCCAGACATTTGACATGGGTCAGTCCTTCATTTGTATTAACATAAAAGATAACGAACTCAAACTTGGATGATGTCAATTGAAGAAGGAAAAAGAAAGTAAGGAAAAGTTTTAAGATATTTGTTGTTGCAATATAGAAGTTTACACACGATATACAGTAAATTAAAGCAAGTTTTTAAATATGTTTATTTCTAATGGTTATTATGTATTAAATCAACATACAATGTATCTAATTTAGATTCACTTACTTAATCAGCAAAATATACTTGAACGATGTGTGTTACCCCTATTTATACTTTTACATGTCGCAGATAAACTACACTGATATGAGATTGTCTTATTTCTTTATAATTCAATTGCGTTTGATGGATAATTTCCTGAAAAGACTTTGTTCAGATCATCGTTTTGTCATCAGACAGTCACTCGCTGTGATTTTGACAACCCTTGGATTAAATGATTCCCCCGCAATACTTATTATCTCGCTTTCATCATCTAGAAAAGATACCGGTGTCCGATTGGTCATAACCCGTTTGTCAGGTTTTAAGATAGATATAAAGGGAAACGAAAATCAGGGCAACTTTAGGAACTCTCAGAATGGTAATGGCGAAGAGTAGAGATTCTACCTACAAGTCTTCCGCGCCTAGCCACATTGTCGATTTCAAGAAAACCTTTCTGTAACTGTGTTTTATTGAGAATGATCTGTGTTCATGATCTTCAGGAAGTCCTTGGACAGAAATAACTCTTTTTTACTTTTCTTTTTCACTTTAGTGATAGACTGCGTGTAAGGCGCCTGAAAGATATAGGTTATGATTTTTTTTAATTGTCTAACATATATCACATGTATATATATTCAAAACCTGATAAACAAAATAAAAACTATGACCTCATGAATGAGTATACGGCAGAGGTACCAAGCTAGGTAAATACTGTGAGCGTTGTCAAAAGTAATTAGCTTTTAAGGCCGCCCGGGCGTAGAACAGTTTCCCCAATGACTTTTGAAGAGAAGAAAACTTCAGGGTATTCAGCAGACTGGTCCACTGCTGGGATGGTTCCATCTGTCTATACAATATTTGCAAATCCTGTTGCTTTCTTTTATTTTCTATGACAATGTCTATAGGCATTTCATTTTTTTTAAAACTAAGTGTATAACATAATTATATGCTTAATTATTTTAAAATTGTAGTTCTGTTGCATATAATGTACATCTTATATGACTTTACCATATGCAATTGATAAGGTACTCTATTATCCATTTTATTTACTAGTGATATCTCTTAATGCAATATTTGTTGTATTGGTACTTTATCTAAATTATCATGCGTGTATTCGTCGCAATAATAGCTCGCACGAGCAAAATTTTAATATTCTATGTTTCAAAGTTTTCTGTATCTTGTTTTTGACAATTTGTCAATTAATTCTTCATACATGTATTATGAACTTTAAACCTTTAAGCCAAACAATATACACATGTATACACTTTTTGAGTCTTTATCTTTCTTTAATTTTATCTTTTCTTGATTTCGCAGAAATGAGGGAATGGGACGAGTTGGATGATAAAACATTCAAAAAATAGTTTACCATTATACGCATTTATTTAAGGAAAACATTTTCAAATTAATAACTTAACAGCCTTAATGAAAAGAAGACAATAATGTTAAATGTTATCAGGTAGTCAGGGGGTGTTTATTTGTTTGTTTTGTTTTGTTTTGTTTTGGGGTTTTTTTTTTGGGGGGGGGGGGGGGGGGGGGGGGGGGATTGATAAAAATTTTAAAATATATATACATATGTACATATATCGAAAATCAAATAACCAACATAACATTTATTGAAATAATACCTTATTTTTATCATCATTATGGTCTGCCATGTGTTAGGCGAACTGTATACTGTATGGATCCAGCTATTGCTGTTGGAATCATCGTTCTTTAAAAATGTATTTATATTACCTTTTACCCGTGAAGTACCGCTCTTTACACGTGTATTTATATTACCTTTTACCCGTGAAGTACCGCTCTTTACACGTGTATTTATATTACCTTTTACCCGTGAAGTACATGCACCGCTCTTTACACGTGTATTTATATTGCCTTTTACCCGTGAAGTACATGTACCGCTCTTTACACGTGTATTATATTACCTTTTACCCGTGAAGTACATGTACCGCTCTTTACACTTGTATTTATATTACATTTTACCCGTGAAGTACCGCACTTTACACGTGTATTTATATTACCTTTTACCCGTGAAGTACCGCACTTTACACGTGTATTTATATTGCCTTTTACCCGTGAAGTACATGTACCGCTCTTTACACGTGTATTTATATTACTTTTTACCCGTGAAGTACATGTACCGCTCTTTACACGTGTATTTATATTACCTTTTACCCGTGAAGTACATGTACCGCTCTTTACACTTGTATTTATATTACATTTTACCCGTGAAGTACCGCACTTTACACGTGTATTTATATTACCTTTTACCCGTGAAGTACCGCACTTTACACGTGTATTTATATTGCCTTTTACCCGTGAAGTACATGTACCGCTCTTTACACGTGTATTTATATTACCTTTTACCCGTGAAGTACCGCACTTTACACGTGTATTTATATTGCCTTTTACCCGTGAAGTACATGTACCGCTCTTTACACGTGTATTTATATTGCCTTTTACCCGTGAAGTGCCACAACATAACAAATCAAAGCTTGGTGATTGCTACGGTTAATTAAGTACGTTAGATATTCTTATGCAGTATGAAAAAAACTTAAATAAAACAAAGACTCAGGTCAATGTGAATTACGGATTATGTCCGATCGTATTTATCATTTTACTTTAGGAATCTTCTAAATATCTAGTTTAGATCCACACAGATGTGTCTACAATAAAGGTCAATGTTTTTTCGCGTCGATTAGATTCATATAGATTTTGTATTGTTTAGCACCAATGATTGACCATATGGATATGTTTTATATTAAATTATTCAGTTAAATAATTAAATGATGATAAAAACTTTGATTTATCAATAACAAAGGCATGATATTGTTTTAAATGATTTCTGAAATAAGGCAGTGATAATCATCTATCTGTTGATTAACAATAATCACAATTTTACAATTTGAAAATAATTTAATTATGAGTGCCTTATTTTCGGACTTTGCCTTCAACGTGACAGGAAATGTATCCGTGATTACTTTTGTTGTGTTTGGGAATACATCTTATAATAAAGTACAATGTGTATAGCATGTTTCTGATCTCTTTACATCGTACCAGTCTTATCAAATGATAACAAAGTAAAAGTTGTTGTACAAACCAGACATAAATATTGATATTATATAATATATATATTATATGATATTAATATTATTGATTTAATAAATGTAATTATATGCACCCATATTTCGTCTTTACATCCCTTAAGATCTACCGTTAGATAGTATATCCAAGGGGACCTTTGGAACTATAAAGCTTCCGTTTACACATCATCCAAAACAGTCATCAAAGTTACTGACACTTAAAATTAGATTTGACAATTTAAAAGATCTTTGAAGACCACACAATGATAACATGCACAAAAAGATATCTGGTAAAGAAAGCTGTTTCCGTGTGTGAAATAAAACACTCATAAAAACGATACATTAGATCCAATAGCAAGGTAATGTCCAAATTGACAGCTCAAATTTGTTGAATGTTTGAATCTTTTTTTTCACAATATTCGTTTTGTTAGAAGGTTTTTTTATGCATTTAGCCCGTTTAACCTTGCCTAGAGGTTCATCCATTATCCGACCACACCGTGCATCAATAAAACCTCTCAACTCTCTGTGTGGCCTTTAGTTTGTCTGAACATCTGTTATATTTTACGCAATGTAGGCAGGTATTAGAGAACATTTTAAACAATAAAAATGAAGCCTTTTATCACCAAACGAAAAATATTGTTAGATTAATTTCAAAAAATATATGCAATATATTTTATTCTCAAATAACTAAATACTCAATACAGAATTCACGTCTGGTACATTTCAAATGTAGTTGCACCTTACATTGAAAAAATATGTTTGAACTATTCAATTTCAAATTGCGGTTTATACAAGAACTATCGTCAATATCCATGTAATTTATAGAATTGTTTAGTAACAGTTGTTAAGTTATTGTTGAATGAAAACACGAGTGAACTACACCTTTAATTAAATGTTTAGTAATAAAGTATGACGAATAACAAATACAATCATTTTGTATCTAATTTGAGTTACAGTTTCATACATGTCGGTATTATTTTTGTATTTAGAACATAAAATGATAATTAAGTGTCATGATCATATCTGTATCACCTGTCTAGCCACTGGGATCACTTGATTTAAACAAAAGACTCCCATCCTCTGTAGTACAGTCTTATCATAATCAGATTTTTTTTTTACAAACTCAGTGGAAAACAGTTTATTTATTCTGCCTAGAATGAAAGGCCATTTTTTTTCAAAACAACCTTTTCATATCCGTTAGTTTAATAACTCTTTAACATTTTTACTTCCATTTGAACTTTTCAAAGTTTTTTTTTTTTAATTTTCCAATGGCATTGTCAATATTTCATTCATTTTAAAATAAAGTGTTAATATTTGTGATTTCATCATCCGTTGCTATCTATATTGGTTTATAAAACTTGATCATGCATCCTGTACAGCAGTCCATCTTTTAATTGATAACGATACAGATCTTATGTATGTCAAATATCAGCAAAATATGTTGATTGCCTACTTAGTAAAGGGAGAAAATTAAGCATTTTTGGTGTGATCAATAAGTTTAATAAAATAAATTAAATAAAGCAATACTATATATTAAGTATTAACAGACTGAAACCAAACAACAAATCAATACATCACTACCACTTTTACTATGCTATTGTAAGAATGGATTTCACACAATAATTTTGAATATATAATTATGAAGAATTTCATTAATTACATAAATCTGGTCAAACAAGCGCTCGCACTACCTGATATAGACACTTGTGATCACAACGACATGGTTATTTTGTGCAATATGTCTGATCGATCCGTTTGATATGTTCTCCTGAAACATGCTTTTTATGTCTGTTTTGTCGAAATTAACAGGTATCTTGACAAATTAAATGTCAAATTCAAGACCAATGGATAGCCATGGTACATATTAACAATTTGTCAAGTTACTTCTGTTTAATTGCAACATAATAGTGATTTTTAATCTGGATAAATATCACTTGTTTTACTATATTTAAGCTGCGTGTATATTTATTTTACAAAAATTGCGAAAACATGTTATTCCAGCTTCCATTAACCACGCTTGTTGGACAGGATGGAAATATGAGAGACACCTTTTTGGTAGATGAAATAGATTTTCTATTTATATTCTGAAGCACTATAGCTATTTTTTATCTGTTTATCTGTAAACAAGTGAATCTACATGTACCTAGATTAGTCATCTTAGTGTAACATATATTGTGTTGCTCATTTCCCTGGATATTACAACGTCGTTCATCGCTATGCAGAGTTTACACGAGTTAGATGTAGACAAAATTAAATTCACCACTTAAAATAGCGTGGGCTGAATATCCTTTCTGGATTAGTGGGTTTTCCTATCTTTATCATAGCTATTTTTTTTAGTGTTTCTATTAATATCTTCCACTCGACACCTCTTGCACTGACATATGGATACGAGTAAGACAGAGATGGACCCGGAGCATGTCGTGATTTTACATAAATCGTCCTCGCGATAAAACCTACAAAGTGTGATATATAAAAATCGAACTTGAATCCTGTAAATAGTAAATCACACATCTTGTATGTACCAATATCAAACGGGAAACAAGAAATTTCTTCAGATAAATCTAAGTCATTATTTTCTAATTCATTACGTGCAATATGAAGTATACTTTCTCGATGCTACTGTAGTTGAAATGACACCGATCTGTGAAACGGTTCAACAAAAAGTTAGAATGCTGATCCGAAGGGAAACCTGCACTAGGTTAGGGCTCGGGATAGGTGCTTTGTGACGTGAAAGTAGTTCCCGAGCTCTGGAATTTGCCCCTATAGCTGGACATTCACCAGACAAGATCAACGCCAGATTTTTTTTTTTTATGTACTTATAATTAGTTAATGTACTAATAATTAGTTACTTCATACAATATGCACAGACCCAATGCCCCCTCTTCATATACGGAATTCGATGAATAAATCTTCGCTTGCCCTACCTTCACCGTAAGCATTATCCCCAGCCCCTTTCAATCCCCTGCACCCTTACTCTTTATATTCCATGCACATGTTAAAATGTAATTAAATGCTCTATGATATATATATCCAAATAGTATTGTCAGTACTGTTCCATAGCTACTTTATGTCTACAAGGAGACAGATTTACATAAGTACTAAGTACTTGTTTCTGAATCCTTTTTGAAATTATATTGTATATATTATATTGTATATATTATATTGTATATATTATATTATATATATTATATTGTATATATTATATTGTATATATTATATTGTATATATTATATATATTATATTGTATATATTATATTGTATATATTATATTATATATATTATATTGTATATATTATATTGTATATATTATATTGTATATATTATATATATTATATTGTATATATTATATTGTATATATTATATTGTATATATTATATTATATATATTATATTGTATATATTATATTGTATATATTATATTATATATATTATATTGTATATATTATATTGTATATATTATATTGTATATATTATATATATTATATTGTATATATTATATTGTATATATTATATTGTATATATTATATTGCCATGTATTATTGAATAAAATAAAGTTTAAACTAACACCAGATGTCACCACATTTTACGGAGTCGATCATTTAAGCATAGAAATCTTGTGCATTTTATTATCTTGTCTTGGTTTCCGTCAGTAGTTTGACCTTAAACAAGGTACAATCTCACTCTATATCCAACATCTAACTGAAGACTTGAAGACTTAGATTGAATTCAGAACTATTCAAAACACCATTTTAAAATATGTTCTGGAATTCGTAGACTACCGATGGTCCTCAACCATGTCATCAATGTTTGACCATCGATTTAAAAAAAATGAAAGGGTGCTGACGTCATCAGTGAGGTGTCTATACCTTTACACGTGAGGTCACGGCTTATAGTCCATAGAAATATCAATTCAATTCATTTTATTGACTTTAAGTTTTACAGCTCATCAGTACATGTCACATACATACAATACAATAAATTGGCGGTCACAGCGATATAGCAGTGACATAACAATACCTGTAGAGAATGGACATCTGTGAAATTGTTTTAAATTATATCAAGTTTTTCCTTAATGTTGTGGCATCATATACATATTTACATAACATTGTTAAATCTTTGAAGTTAGTTGTACTAATTAATTGTATCATCTTAAATACTGATGTTTTTTTCCAATAATACGTCTTAATGCATCTTGATCTTAAGGCTTGAAAGTTTGGACAAATGAAGAGGAAGTGATATTCATCTTCTATGTCACCAGATTGACAAACTTTACACAAACGTTCACTTCTTCCAATATTCTGATATCGACCAGTTTCAATGTACAGAGTATGTGCTGAGAGACGTAATCTACTAAAATCAATTCTATTGCGTTTTGTTATATATTTACTTAAATAATGTTGTAGTGATATATCATCTACTACAAGTCTATACAAATTACATTTTGAGGAATTCTCCAATATTGCGAACATGTCTTGTCGTGCAGCGTCAAAAATTCTTTGCTTAATATATGGCAAGTCTACAGAAATATTTAAATTACTTTGATTTGTCCACAAATCACCAAGACCGAGTGAAAAAAGTTTATCTTTTACAAAAGTTAACCAATTGAATATACTATTTCGCTTTGGCATATACATTAATTCATCGTATGTAGCTCTAAGGATACAATTCTTAGAACTTAATAGCTTGAACCAGTACTTAATTACATTATAACACTGGGTATACACATACAATCTTTTTACAAAACTCCAAGTGTACTTTTTCAATATCATGACACTTGCATGAACCCCAAACTTCGGATGCATAACACAATATACTGGACACATAGGTATCGAAAAGTTTAATTAATGTATGGCAATTTAAATTCATGTTTTTACACTGTTTAAGCAATGCAAACACAGCCTTTCGACCTTGCACTGAAAGTTGTTTTTGTACAATATTGAATTTATTATTATATTTAAAGATAACCCCAAGGTAAGTAAAATGTTCAACAACTTCAAGTTGCTTTCCATCAAAAAGCCAACTCTCCTCATTTCTTAACCGACCCCCATTTCGAAATACCACAATTTTACTTTTATCAGTATTTACTGTCAGTTTCCATGCACTTGCATAATCAAACAACCTATTCAGCATGTTTTGCAGCTCTTTAGCTGATTCAGCAAGAAGCACCAGATCATCAGCATACATTAATAAAAAGAGGCTAAGTTCACCAAATTCGTATGGCTTAATACCATTAATTATGAAATCATTTTCAAAGTCGTTAACGTACATTGAGAACATTATTGGGGATAAAATTTCCCCTTGGGCGAGGCCCAGATTATTAGTAAAAAAATCAGAACATTTACCATTAGATGAGACACAGGTCTTCACCTTTTTATACATGGCTTTTAAGATTAATAACAATTTCCCTCTAATTCCTAATTTAGACAATTTTTGCCACAGTTTGCAACGATCAACTGAATCGAATGCTTTCTTATAGTCAACAAAGCAACAATATAATCGTTTACTTAAATTTAAAGATTTTGTGATAATGGCATGGAGCGCAAAAATAGCATCAACTGTGCTATATCCGGGTCGAAATCCAAACTGAGCATCAGTTAAAATGTCATTTGACTCTGACCACTCTGTAAGTCTTTTATTCAAAATAGACGTGAACAGCTTCGCCATACAGCTCAGAAGGCTAATTCCGCGATAATTATTCACATCACTTTTATCACCTTTTTATGAACTGGAACCATCACTGCAGTAGACCAGTCTTCAGGAAAATACCCAGAGTTAAATACATTGTTAAAAATAGTATGCAAAGGTTGAATTAGAATGTCACCAGCTTCGATGAAATATTCATTTAAGAGGCCATCGATTCCATGTGCCTTGTCACGTTTCAGACGCTTTATAGCACTTTTAATTTCATCAACAGATATATCACGGTCAAGTTCCAAAAACACAGGGTCCCTATCAACATGTAAATCAGCACACTCCTGCTGGAGATTATCAACTTGATAAGGGTTGGTTGCTAAGCCCTTGAAGTGATTGTAAAAATCATCCAATGATACAGTTGATACATGTATGGTATTTTACACTTGTAAATTTATTGTAAAAATAACGTGGGTTGGTTTTCCGTAGGTGCTCCAACATATCGCCCTCTAACATACTATATTGCCTTTTACATCTCACCTCAGCACGTTTGTACTCCCGCTTACGTCTCATTAATTGCTCGTGATTTTCATTACTTTTAACTCTATTAAAAAATTCAAATTCAAATTCAGATTGATTAAAATTGTTCAGTGCCAATAGGTATTGTCTCCTCAAGGCATGTAAATGGTCGTCAAACCAGGGTTTACTTTCTTGTCTGGGATGCGGATAAGGTAGGTTGAACACGTCCGGTGACCTTGACCTGCTAACAACATGTGCTGGCCTGCGTGACCTCGTAGTAAACGGTGATAGTATTTGTAGGAGTTCATGCATGAAATTGTACACACTGGAGTTTAAAGACTCTTGTGTAGATTCTCGAATATCATAGGTGTCTTTTATGGTATATGTCTTCGTTATATAAAGTGCATATGTCATTCTATGATACGGTCCATCAACAGTTAACGTCATTAAGGACCAAACAATATAACATTACTTTATTTTATTTGGGTTTAAAATCAGATAAAAATATTCATTTAGATCATTATGATATAAAGGAGGTTAACATAATGAAAAAGATAACGATAAGATTTTGTGAACTTTGTGATATACATATCAAATGTATATACAACGTCAAAGAGAGTAAGGTAAAAGGACAAGATCGATGTCTTTCAAATAGCTAAATAGTGCTTTCGAATCCACGGAATTGAAAAGAGTTTTCATATCCGGGACTCCATCATATAAAGACAAATACACATCATATATTATTAAAAAACAAACAACAGGCGATCGCGATAGCTTAGTCGGTTAGAGTACAGGTCACACAACTTCGGGTGTACTCCTATAACATAAGAGGCCACTAGTCGGCGTTACACGGCGTCTGTCAAAAGTATCTCGCCGTGTAAAACCTCTAACATTGCTGGAGTACCTCGGATGAAGATATGAGATGCGTGGTTCGGCGTTCCCAGCCCATGTGGGTTTGTGTTTCTCCTAAAGCTGAAAAAACGGACCGGTCTATGCTGTCGTGGTTGTGTCCTTTGGCAAGACGATTTACCCTAATATTGCTCTGGATAACATGGGACGGGCGTCCCGTATGTTGTTCAGCGAGATATTCACTGACTACTACAAAGAGACCATGGTTGCTCGCGGGGGCCATAAACCCAGCAAACAAACAAACAAAAATACAAAAACATGATTTAATGGCAAACGTACCTCATAAAATGACAAGCAGCACATCATACAATGACAACATCGCACCATGTAATTTTTAAATGCACACTTATGTAATAATAAGTGAATATCATAACACATGACGTCACATGCACTATCGTTGTGTAAAGGATAATGTGTTTCTGGTCGACCTGTATCCTGACGGCCAGTAATGTGCTATAACAACGTTAACGTTTTAACACTAACTTTAGGTTAAACTCTCTGGAAACATGTGATTATAATCTCTGTTACAGATTGAAATTAACATATCATTTGATAGGAAATGACGAATTTTATTCGTAATAATAAAAAAAACGTATACTTGATGTTGTTTCGAAATCAAATATTGAAAATTTCAGAATTTGACATTTTTTTACGATCCATTTTCAGTTTCTTCCGTCGCCACATAGGTACATCAGCATCACTCATGTATATATATAGGTGCTTCCCTGTAGCATCGCTGACGAGTCCCAGAAGACAGATGTATGGTGTCCCTACCATCACCATCGAGTTCTAGAAAGACAGGACAGCTTCATGATGGACCTACCACAGACGAATCCCTTAGAGACAAGACAGCTGTGTGGTGTTTCTGGAATCTCTGACGAGTACTAGGAGGACGACAACTGTATAATGTCCATAGTATCACTGACAAATCCCTTAGGGACAAGACAGCTGTGTGGTGTTTCTGGAATAACTGACGAGTACTAGGAGGACGACAACTGTATAATGTCCATAGTATCACTGACAAATCCCTTAGGGACAAGACAGCTGTGTGGTGTTTCTGGAATAACTGACGAGTACTAGGAGGACGACAACTGTATAATGTCCATAGTATCACTGACAAATCCCTTAGGGACAAGACAGCTGTGTGGTGTTTCTGGAATAACTGACGAGTACTAGGAGGACGACAACTGTATAATGTCCATAGTATCACTGACAAATCCCTTAGGGACAAGACAGCTGTATGGTGTCTCTGGAATCACTAACGGGTACTAGGAGGACGAAAGAGCTGTATGGTGTCCCCAACACCATTGACTAGATGTACCATTCTGTAACTCTCAATGAGCATTGGAAGGTGCTAGTATCTTGTGTGTCTTATGTGCAATCTTTAGACATCGTTTGCAGAGATAAAAAAAAGTACAACCTGCAACCTGTTGGTGACCATTTTTTTTATTAATAATCAAACAAAAAAAATTAACTGGTATTACAACAACATAAAACATAAACGTATTGATTTTATTAGGAAATTCATTTCTTAAGTATCCAATGCTTATGGAACATATGAATAAGAGATATGTAATCAATCTTTTGTGGTAATAAAGAAAAAAACACATTTTGCATAACTCAACGACTGTTTATTTTAAGGCAGAAAGTGGCCTTCTATTGCTGTCAAGATATCTTAAATCTATATTACATTATTCAAATATAAAAAATATGTATATTTTCATATAAGCTTGGAAAATTAAAAGATATGGACGGATGAATTTGTAGTTAGAATATATTATTTATAACATTTTTACCAGTGAAAAATGATATTAAAAAATATCACTTTTTATCTGATTTGACCAAGCAAAACACTGCTTACAAACAACAATGGGAAAACTTTAAAGCTGCTCCAGTAGATTTTGCTATATAAATGTAATAAACAGAATATCTCACAGTGTGTTCAGTAATACCAAATATATTTCTAATATTTTGATGTTTTTCATGAGTGCGCAGCACGACTGGAAAATATAAAAATATTAGCCACACGAGTGAAATATATTTATTTGGTATTACTGAAGACACTGTTAGATATCTTCTATATACTTGACAAAAGTAGTATGGTATTTCATCACTAAGTTTAGATAAGAAAACAGAGATTACATTATCATCAATAAACTTTACATTTCAAATTAAATGAAAACCCATAGATTTGTGTGAATTGTTCATTGTTTGTATATCACTACTATGTTGCAGTGTGACAAATACATTGTATGTACATATAGGTAGAACTACTAACTGTATCTCTAACTAAGACAGTGACAATTAATCAACTATCTAAATAGATTTATCATAGTAAATGTATAAAGAACAAGTTGTCACCCTGGCCAAAGATATTAGGTCCATTTTCATCTTTAAAAACATTCCATAACATAGATTTCTAACAAAATAAAGTAATTTGATGTCATCTGATTTAAATGGATGAGAACATATTCAAATAACGGGGAGTCACCAAAATACAACAGTGATTCTGACTTCCATGGCCTGGCCCGAGACAGGGAGGACAAATGTTCATAAAGAATATAATACGGAATGGAAATATCACAGTTATCTTCATCACATTTCAAATTGAAAGATCAAAAACTGTCTCCAATCATCAACAAAACACTGATGGAAAATCAATATTGCATAATGAGTTTATAAAATATATCCCTACACAATTGGAATTTTCAGAGGAATTTCCAAAAAGCTATTCAAAATTACAATTTTATTATGGTAAATATGAATTCAAAATATAAATTTCATGCATATTATCTTAATGTTAATAAAATACATGTAAAATAAAAGGTATTTCAGAACTGTTTAATGTTAAATTAAAATAATATACTTATGACAACTTAACCGACCTGTTAAATGTTTATATTACTTAGAACCACTAAAATTCAAAATCTTAAAGTGATCATAACTAATTTCTGCCACTCTGTTTTATAATAAATTCAAATGATTAAGGGTAAAAGAATATTCCTGAAATTAGCCTTCAATATATTTATGAAATATATTCACAATATGGATATATGCTTTTCCAAAAAGAATTATCACAATTGATCCATAGTTTAGAACTTATAATTATAATATATATAATATAGAGTAACAGGCAAATACAACATGTTCGCACAGCGAATTTGAATTAGTTAAAAAATCAATAAAAAGTATACACAAGGAAAAATATTGCTTACTGCTATGTAATTTGTCCAGCAAATAATCTACCTACACATGTACATAAAACTAGTAACATGTACACTTATACATGTATATACACAATAAAACTACTTAAAGGCCTTTTCCAATAAATAAACAAATTCTAAGAAATGTGTTTTAATATTTTATACAAAGTTTTACAGAAATCATTTAACTCAATCATTAAATTGATTGATGAATGATTATCAAGTGGTATTATCAAATTATAAAACTTTTCTATCAGAAATTTAAAATTACAGGTTTTAATGTCCTAATGTTGGGAGTCTTCTGGGTTCTCCAAGTCAAGTGTACTTTCTCGTTCAGAATCCATTTCATAAAAATGCAAGTGATTTGAATATTTATAGTAAGAAATTGCATTTATTCATTTATTTTTTTCTTATTAGATTTAACTTATAATCTGTAAAACCTCCAAGTAACCAGCACATAATTAGTATCACCTGTACAAAAATCTTTCCTTTTTCTGTTTGTCCCATTTAACTATGTCCCATATTTCTGTGTACACTGTACTTTTTACATGTCATCAGTCCTTGTCCATCTTTTGATTGTTGTATACCTTTGAACTGTGGCATCATGCGTTCACTGAATTGGTTCTTTTGTATCTTAATGTTCTGCATCTGTCAAACTGTGTCATCAATTTCTGTGTACATGTACTTTTTAAATCAATAGCTTTGTACACTGTACATCTAAATGGGTCGTCAGTACTTACATAAACTTTTTAATATGTCATAATTTTTAGAGTACCTTTTTAGATATGATATAAATATGCTTAAGCATTGATGTCAATCGTTTTTAGTGCATCGGGGTATGAAAAAATTTTGTTTGCAAACTGTATGAATCCGCATAGCAGATACTTACAGAAGTTTGCAAACACATTTTTTTTCATATCCCTATGAAACTAAGAAATAATTGACATCAACGCTTATAATTAATTTTTTAAAACATGTTTTATGTACAATTTTACTGGTTTAATATGGGATTCTTTTTCTCAAATCAATACGCAACGTCACTTTTCGTATTGTGACGTCACATTTTTCGCGCCATTCTCGGATTTTTTTTCACAGTGGTATGAAAAAATAATCTCAACCAATCAGAAAGCCGCATTCTGCATACAAACAATGGGAAATTAATTATTTGGTTGTAAAATCAACCAATTTTTAATTTTTACAAAAGATTTTTTTCTTAAGGTTTTCATGTGGTCCTTTTCTAAAATTTGAAAAGAAAAAAACATAAAAAGGTCTCGCAACCCTTTGAATAACAAGGAAAAGGGTGTTTTTAGTCTTTGAGGATTTTGAACAACAGTAGCTGTTTTGGGGTTTTGTCTGTATATTCATCCAGAACTGCAAATTCTGCAAAATAAAAAACCCAGACATTTTAGTGACTTTGAATAACAGACCATACAATAATTTTATGAAATGTTACAAAAACATGTGGGATTCAAAACGGACACAAAACTGACATGAAGTTTACACAAAAAGCTATACTTTTTATAAATTGACCAGAAACATGTTTATATTGTAATTTGTAGAAAGATTATGTAAAATTAATACAATCATGTCATAAACTTCATATCAAGAACAGCACAATGTGCACAATTTATATTTTAAAAATTAGCTTGTAAGGATATTATTTACTCACCCACAGGTTTGTCTACAGTAGACTGTGGTGTAGTTCTGTATGGCGAACACAGAGTAATCTGTACAAGAATTTGTCAAGTCTGACCAAATATCACAGGACCTTGTTGTGTGCAAGTCATAGCAAGCTGTAACATATGAAATACTGTACAAGTGATCACGTACAAATTAACAGTTTTTCACAAACAATTTTAACTCTTAAAATTCCAATCTGTATGTAGATACTAATTGTTATAAAAAAATGCATACAGATATATTTCAGATTGCTGTTTAGTGAAGACCAATAAAATCATATTTAAATCAAATACTATTTGGTATCATTAAATATAAATTAAATTCAAACTTAGGATTAATTTGAATGGTTTAATTCTAGCTATCTATCCACTTTGATTTACTTAATGAAAAACAGAACAGAATGGACAACTTAACTTGTTGAAATCACAGTGAATGTGTGTTTTTTTTGAAAAAATTTTTTATTGATGTAAGGACAACAGTGGAAGGGACACCAGATTGATGTAGGGACAACAGTAGAGGGGCACCAGATTGATGTAGGGACAACAGTAGAGGGGGCACCAGATTGATGTAGGGACAACAGTAGAGGGGCACTAGATTGATGTAGGGACAACAGTAGAGGGGGCACCAGATTGATGTAGGGACAACAGTAGAGGGGACACCAGATTGATGTAGGGACAATAGTAGAGGGGGCACCAGATTGATGTAGGGACAATAGTAGAGGGGCACCAAATTGATGTAGGGACAACAGTAGAGGGGACACCAGATTGATGTAGAGACAACAGTGGAGGGGACACCAGATTGATGTAGGGACAACAGTAGAGGGGCACCTGATTAATGTAGGGACAACAGTAGAGGGGCACCTGATTGATGTAGGGACAACAGTAGAGGGGGCACCAGATTGATGTAGGGACAACAGTAAAGGGGGCACTAGATTGATGTAGGGACAATAGTAGAGGGAGCATCAGATTGATGTAGGGACAATAGTAGAGGTAGCACCAGATTGATGTAGGGACAACAGTAAAGGGGGCACTAGATTGATGTAGGGACAACAGTAGAGGAGGCACCAGATTGATGTAGGGACAACAGTAGAGGGGGCACCAGATTGATGTAGAGACAACAGTAAAGGGGACACCAGATTGATGTAGGGACAACAGTAAAGGGGGCACCAGATTGATGTAGGGACAACAGTAAAGGGGACACCAGATTGATGTAGGGACAACAGTAAAGGGGGCACCAGATTGATGTAGGGACAATAGTAGAGGGGGCACCAGATTGATGTAGGGACAATAGTAGAGGGGGCACTAGATTGATGTAGGGACAACAGTAGAGGGGGCACCAGATTGATGTAGGGACAATAGTAGAGGGAGCACCAGATTGATGTAGGGACAATAGTAGAGAGGGCACTAGATTGATGTAGGGACAATAGTAGAGGGGGCACTAGATTGATGTAGGGACAACAGTAGAGGGGGCACCAGATTGATGTAGGGACAACAGTAGAGAGGACACTAGGTTGATGCAGGGACAACAGTAGAGGGGGCACTAGATTGATGTAGGGACAACAGTAGAAGGGGCACCAGATTGATGTAGGGACAATAGTAGAGGGGCACCAGATTGATGTAGGGACAACAGTAGAGGAGGCACCAGATTGATGTAGGGACAACAGTAGAGAGGACACTAGGTTGATGCAGGGACAACAGTAGAGGGGGCACTAGATTGATGTAGGGACAACAGTAGAGGGGGCACCAGATTGATGTAGGGACAATAGTAGAGGGAGCACCAGATTGATGTAGGGACAATAGTAGAGAGGGCACTAGATTGATGTAGGGACAACAGTAGAGGGGGCACCAGATTGATGTAGGGACAATAGTAGAGGGAGCACCAGATTGATGTAGGGACAATAGTAGAGAGGGCACTAGATTGATGTAGGGACAATAGTAGAGGGGGCACTAGATTGATGTAGGGACAATAGTAAAAGGGGCACTAGATTGATGTAGGGACAACAGTAGAGGGGGCACCAGATTGATGTAGGAACAACAGTAGAGAGGACACTAGATTGATGTAGGGACAACAGTAGAGGGGGCACCTAGATTGATGTAGGGACAACAGTAGAAGGGGCACCAGATTGATGTAGGGACAATAGTAGAGGGGCACCAGATTGATGTAGGGACAACAGTAGAGGAGGCACCAGATTGATGTAGGGACAACAGTAGAGAGGACACTAGATTGATGCAGGGACGATGTAGGGACAACAGTAGAGGGGGCACTAGATTGATGTAGGGACAACAGTAGAGGGGGCACCAGATTGATGTAGGGACAATAGTAGAGAGGGCACTAGATTGATGTAGGGACAACAGTAGAAGGGGGCACCAGATTGATGTAGGGACAATAGTAGAGGGAGCACCAGATTGATGTAGGGACAACAGTAAAGGGGGCACCAGATTGATGTAGGGACAATAGTAGAGGGAGCACCAGATTGATGTAGGGACAATAGTAGAGAGGGCACTAGATTGATGTAGGGACAATAGTAGAGGGGGCACTAGATTGATGTAGGGACAACAGTAGAGGGGGCACCAGATTGATGTAGGGACAACAGTAGAGGGGGCACCAGATTGATGTAGGGACAACAGTAGAGAGGACACTAGGTTGATGCAGGGACAACAGTAAAGGGGGCACTAGATTGATGTAGGGACAACAGTAGAAGGGGCACCAGATTGATGTAGGGACAATAGTAGAGGGGCACCAGATTGATGTAGGGACAACAGTAGAGGGGGCACCAGATTGATGTAGGAACAACAGTAGAGGGGGCACCAGATTGATGTAGGGACAACAGTAGAGGGGGCACCAGATTGATGTAGGGACAACAGTAGAGGGCACCAGATTGATGTAGGGACAACAGTAGAGGGGCACCAGATTGATGTAGGGACAACAGTAGAGGGAGCACCAGATTGATGTAGGGACAACAGTAGAGGGGGGCACCAGATTGATGTAGGGACAACAGTAGAGGGGGCACCAGATTGATGTAGGGACAACAGTAGAGGGGGCACCAGATTGATGTAGGGACAACAGTAGAGGGGCACCATATTGATGTAGGGACAACAGTAGAGGGGGCACCAGATTGATGTAGGGACAACAGTAGAGGAGGCACCAGATTGATGTAGGGACAACAGTAGAGAGGGCACTCATATTGATGTAGGGACAACAGTAGAGGGGGCACCAGATTGATGTAGGGACAATAGTAGAGGGGCTTCAGATTGATGTAGGGACAACAGGAGAGGGGGCACTAGATTGACGTAGAGACAACAGTAGAGGGGCATCAGATCGATGTAGGGACAACAGTAGAGGGGGCCCCAGATTGATGTAGGGACAACAGTGGAGGGGACACCAGGCTATTGTAGGGACAACTGCAATAGGGGAGGGGGTGCACTTGATTGATGTTTAAATGACAGTACTGTAAGTACCAGGCAAGTTTACCTTATTAGTTTTGAACTTACATGTAGGATCAACAGTAGAAGGGGCTGATCCAGTTCCACAGGTCACTTTTGGGCAACAGTCAGGAAAGTTTGCACCAGTATCCTCCGTTAACTGACAATTTGCTGGGTCTACTAGGTTGATGACGTCCGGATGACAACTACAAAATGATTTACAGTGAACTAGTACATCATGATATTGTGACAAACATTTAGAGACAACAAATGCTTTTAACGATAAATCTGAAAACTGCTAAAATTCAGTTGAGTAAGATATAATAGACTACATACATCTGAAACAAATATACTACTTACTTCTCTAAGTTATCTGCGTAATATAGGGGATTAATCTTTCGAGTGTAATACTGATCTTTATCAAAACGTTATAGAGAACTTGTTATCCATGTGTTATATAGGTTTCTTTATTTGAGTGATATACTGATTCATACAGTTTGCAAACAATTTGTTTACATACCCCAAAGAAACTAAAAAAAATGACATCAATGCTTAAATAAATTTATTTCTTTACCTAAGTGAGTGAGTATCATCGTCGATATTTATTTCTTTACCTGAGTGTGAGTATCATAGATATTTCTTTAGCCGAGTGTCAGTGAGTATCATAGATATTTCTTTACCTGAGTGTTACAAAGTAATTTCCAGAAGCCTTCTTGTGGCAGATTTTAGCATCACATGCTGTAGCTGATGATTTTGTTTCTTCCAAATCAGCCATGGTGTTATTACTGTAGTCTAGGCATTCTGAAATATATGAAAATTACACAATCTGCTTGCTTGTTTAAGGCTGGAGGGTTAATGTACCACTAGACACACAACATTGGGCCACTGTTAGTTACTCAAAAGAAGGAAAAAGGTCAAGGCTGCATGACTGTTTTTACAGTCATTTTTGTGAAGGCTAAATTGGCTTGGATTTGTCATATTTAATAGCAAGTCTCTTTAGATCAGGGAGAATTAGTCAAGTTTCTGACTTTCTGTATTAGAACGTGAAAGATTTCCAGTGATTGAGGCTGAAATATTGTGATAAAATTGAAGGCAGCATTAGACACTCGAACCTAACGTCCAGACTTTTGGCTCAATGGTTAGAATGCTCGCCTACCAAGTGAGAGGGCCGCTTTGATTCCAAGTCAGGTCACAATATTGGTGTCGTCGGGAAATGTATTTTTCCACCCCATCTGGTGATGACTGTCCTTGCCCTATGCATGGATCACCAGCAAAAATGACGTGTGATAGCTACCATAAGTTGAAACGGCAGAGACATATATCTATATATGTCTCTGGAAACGCGTATGATCATGGCGAGATAAAAAGGACCTCAAAATTAAGATGGGGAGCGAAGAATGTAGTAAAATTAATTAAGCAGGTTTCACGCTCCAGTCAAATGTCTGGACTCTTGACTAAATACTTAGAATGCTAGAATACCAAGCAGAGGTCCCGGGTTCGATTCCCGGTCTGGTCACAACAATATGATTTTTTCTTTGAGCATATCAATGCACATGGTAAAGACATTGCATATTATTGTGCACGCATTACAGCATAAAGAACAGGCATGACAATAGTGTAGTAATAATCACAGTACAGACAAGTTGATTGTCGACTAAATCCACCCCTCTATCAAGACACAGGTAGGTCTAAATTGCAAATGATCACATACAAACTTATAAGTTAGAACATGCAACACAGCTGTAGGTCTACAGTAGAACATGAAAGTTTAGTAGATAGACGACGAACAATATCGTTATGTTGATTACACATTGATAACCCCGATTTTATAAGGTCTCATAATATATAACGTTATGAAATCTTAATCTATGGTGGTGTGGCTGTTAACTGATATCATATGTTACTTAAAATCCTGAAACCGAGCCCCTGGCATGTGGACTGACTACCAGACTACTACTGTTAGCAGTATGGCGTCCGTAGCAACTTCACCATTTTCGTCAGTCACTCACCTCCTAGTAACTCTACCTTTGCTGCAATTTCGACCGTTTCAACTCCAAATCTAAAATTGTTCTGATAAGCAATGAACATGAAAATCG
Organism: Pecten maximus; assembly: GCF_902652985.1. Classification (NCBI taxonomy): domain Eukaryota; kingdom Metazoa; phylum Mollusca; class Bivalvia; order Pectinida; family Pectinidae; genus Pecten; species Pecten maximus. The sequence goes on from NC_047018.1 coordinate 33,705,145, forward strand.
CAATGATAACGTGTGACTTTGGTGACAAGTTCTTGATGTCGCCCGCCATCTTTGTTTTTAACACACTTGAAATGGGCGGAAGTAGATTGATTAAATCATGGTGGTCGAAGGGAGGCAACTCAAGCAAAGTGTCATATTATTCAGAAAAGGTGTTTACCGAAATGTCCAGCTGACCAGTTAACAAATCACGTGACCCCGGATTGACCTACAACCACTGGACTGTTTATTAGTAGATTTGCTGTCCTCGGTAGGCCTATGGACAGGATTTGGTAGAGCAACTGTGTAGTGCACAAGGGTGAGTATGTAAGCGTGTTTAGTTGATTTTACTTATTATTCGACTTTTTAGTACACATGTGTTATACTTATTAGATAGCAGTACTTTTATCTGTGTATGCGTTACGGGTGCATGCTTTCCATGGAGAGAATTAAAGATACTATAAAGTATGTGTACACTTTAAATGTTTGTAAACACTCGCAAGTGTACTATAATTTCTATATATAGCCAAATGCAGTACACACGAATGAAATTAGAACATGTATTCACGTATACAGTACGCTTGTACAGGCACAAGTTATGATGTCTTTAGCTATCTCTTTTAGGTGTTAAATATATATTTGTATGTGTACAATCTACAATTCCGTAACACCAGAGACATATATACTGTATATATGTCTCTGGTAACACGTACTGACACTCGCTGAATTTACGCAAGTGCACCGCACAATTTTTTGGATAAAAAATAATTAGGTAAAATCAAAATATTTCAAATTGCATGGTTGCGTATTGTTTTCCCATTTTAATTGAGAAGTGGGGAGGACGCAAATAAATGGGGATGGAGGAAGGATAATTGGCTCTATATATAATGTCCATGGAATGCAAAAGTCAGAAAGTATATCAACTAAAATATCAGTATAGACAGGGGCATATGGGTATAGACTGTCTATGTACCGTGCGATTTAATAATCCCGTCTTTCATGCGTAAATGATATACACAGATTATGCAATACCACTTTTAATATATGATTCCATTATTACTTATTCAGTAGGTACATCAGAAATATGTGTTAGGTGTTAAATATGTTTCTGGATATTTACATGGTAGAAACGGGTTTCATTTCACGTCTGGCCAGCCACTCCAAACTCAGTCACCCGAGGTCCTTTTAACCGTACGTCCACATGGCCCTGGCCTGTGGGTGCCTTATTTTCGGATCGGGAGGTCGACCGGGATTGGAGATGCCTTTATGTCGCATCGCGGCCATCCATTCATCGAGGGACACTATAACTGACCGCTATCAAATGTCACTGTCGTAGAACCACGACAGCGTGAAATGGGGCTATAACCTTCCAAAGATAGTCGGTTCATCTCGTGTATACATTTAATCACACCTGGTTATCTAGTGAAGAAGGATACGCATAAAGGTGTGTGTACATTAACATGGCATGGACTATTCCATGTAGATATATGTACGCATATGTTCGTACATGTAAACACTGTTAATTTAAGTGTAATTGTGTGTGTGTGGGGGGTGGGGGGATGGGTTCAGGAACATATCGATACCCCCGCAATTAGTGGTATAGGATCGTTACAAGCTAAGATGGTATCGTTTTTTCCGCCCTAAAACGTAATCTCTCCGAAACTTATATGGAAATAAAATCCCACCGTCTTCAAAATACGCAGCATACACCCTTAAGATCCAACGGAACTTAACTTAGGAATAGAGGAATAGATTGAGAACAATATATTGTGTAGAGCTTTCTAAAATGAGTGTTCCTCAAACATTCGGTTTGGTTTGTGGATTGGAATGTTGATGATATAGATAATATTAACTTATTAAAACTAGTGTCGTTGTAAGTGGTGGAGGTCGTCCATTCGTCCATAGATCAACAGACAATGACGCTTATTTTGGATTCACTGCTTTATACCCCTTTCCCATGACATCGTCATACCCGGACAACTGTACTATGTCAACTTTTCGAAATTCGCTGATGTGGTATGCAACCCCGGTGTTCATCATAATTAGCTTGCTTTCATGCATGTCCCTTGCACTGAATCAGTGGATCTGCGCTTACTGGTTTAATTTTATGACGGTCTCGTATTTATTTTGCCTCGTTATCGGGGCGGACGGAGTGAGGATGTGTGTACTAATGGTCAGCCTTCCTAGCCACAATTCTACTTTGTAGCGTACGTACCGGCGAAATGGCATCATGATCATCATAAAGAAACGCTATATGGGAACATAAATAATCAATATAGAAAGCCACATGGACTTTAGAATAAGTTACAGTCTACAAGTATTAACTAACCCCCCCCCCCCCCCAATGGCTCATATAACATTCATATGAACCTGGGGTTGTGAATTCGTACCGATTTCAGGTACTTTCGTCTTACGGTCGTCACAGCTTACGTGTTTCATTAGTTCACCTGTTTGAAGGACAAATACTCGAATTTCGTGTGACGTCATCATGTCTTTATGTACGACTTATCTATACGTGTAGCTTAGATGAATAGAAATCTAAATTTTAGGCATTAAAACGACCAGGATAGGCTATGAAGATTGTTCGTATGAATAACATTGGTCCGTTTTAATGTATACATATGTTAAATACAATTATATAATATAAAACAACAACAACATTGAAATAAAATATTTTTTTATAGATTTATATAATTTGTAGGCAAAGTTCCTTGCCATCAATAGTAGAAATGGATCTCAACTGTTCTAAAGATTTCCCCACAACTGAAGTCCTGTATCAACGTAAGTGTTATCTTTGTTAAAACTTGAAATTCTGTATTACTCAATATATATATGTTTTCACTTACCGTAAAACGCACTGTAATTGGTTTATAGTAAATACGCATGCACTGGTATTTATATATTTGTACTTGTGATGATTGGCTGATTCTCTTTTTTCAGTACTTTCGTCAGATACTGCTGTCATTGTTCTGACTACTTTCGTCAGATATCGTCGTACTTGTCCTGACTACTTTCGTCAGATATCGTCGTCCTTGTTCCTGACTACTTTCGTCAGATATTACCGTCCTTGTCCTGACTACTTTCGTCAGATATTACCGTCCTTGTTCTGACTACTTTCGTCAGATATCGTCGTCATTGTCCTGACTACTTTCGTCAGATATCGTCGTCCTTGTCCTGACTACTTTCGTCAGATATCGTCGTCCTTGTTCCTGACTACTTTCGTCAGATATTACCGTCCTTGTCCTGACTACTTTCGTCAGATATTACCGTCCTTGTCCTGACTACTTTCGTCAGATATCGCGGTCCTTGTCCTGACTACTTTCGTCAGATGTCATCGTCCTTGTCCTGACTACTTTCGTCAGATATCGCGGTCCTTGTCCTGACTTCTTTCGTCAGATATCATCGTCCTTGTCCTAACTAATTTCGTCAGATACGTCAGATATTGCCGTCCTTGTTCTGACTACTATCAATGTTGTATTTTTCAGTACCATCGTCAGATATCGTCCTTGTCCTGACTACTTTCGTCAGATATCGTTGTCATTCTTCTGACTACTTTCGTTAGATATCGCCGTCCTTGTCCTGACTACTTTCGTCAGATATCGCCGTCCTTGTCCTGACTACTTTCGTCAGATATCGCCGTCTTTGTCCTTACTTCTTTCGTCAGATGTCATCGTCCTTGTCCTGACTACTTTCGTCAGATATCGTTGTCCTTGTCCTGACTACTTTTGTCAGATATTGCCGTCCTTGTCCTGACTACTTTCGTCAGATATCGCCGTCTTTGTCCTTACTTCTTTCGTCAGATGTCATCGTCCTTGTCCTGACTACTTTCGTCAGATATCGTTGTCCTTGTCCTGACTACTTTCGTCAGAAATCGTCGTCTTTGTCCTTACTTCTTTCGTCAGATGTCATCGTCCTTGTCCTGACTACTTTCGTCAGATATCGTTGTCCTTGTCCTGACTACTTTTGTCAGATATTGCCGTCCTTGTCCTGACTACTTTCGTCAGATATCGCCGTCTTTGTCCTTACTTCTTTCGTCAGATGTCATCGTCCTTGTCCTTACTTCTTTCGTCAGATGTCATCGTCCTTGTCCTGACTACTTTCGTCAGATATCGTTGTCCTTGTCCTGACTACTTTCGTCAGGTATTGCCGTCCTTGTCATGACAACTATCAATGTTGTATTTTTCAGAACTTTCGTCAGAAATCGCCGTCCTTGTCCTGACTACTTTCGTCAGGTATTGCCGTCCTTGTCATGACAACTATCAATGTTGTATTTTTCAGAACTTTCGTCAGAAATCGCCGTCCTTGTTCTGACTACTTTCGTCAGATATCGCCGTCCTTGTCCTGACTACTTTCGTCAGGTATTGCCGTCCTTGTTCTGACTACTTTCGTCAGGTATTGCCGTCCTTGTTCTGACTACTTTCGTCAGATATCGCCGTCCTTGTCCTGACTACTTTCGTCAGGTATTGCCGTCCTTGTTCTGACTACTTTCGTCAGATATTGCCGTCCTTGTCCTGACTACTACAATAGTATCAATGTTGTATTTTTCAGTACTTTCGTCTGATGTCACCGTCCTTATCTTTACCATTATCGATGTTGTCATCAGTTGTATCGTGATCGGTTTGTTCGCGGAGGAAGTATGGTTCTTGTTCAATAATTGTCACGACTCTTCTAAACGGACTAAGACGATCCTACTGCTGGCTCTATATCCGGTAAGCATGTCCTATGAGCTCGCCGACAATATATTCTGTGATCACTGCCCCAACAGTATTAAGATATATATTAAACCTTACACCAACAGATGGCAAAATAGATAATAGCAAATAATATAAATAAAAATGATAAAACACCAAAAAGGTGATCGCTTATACAACCAGAGGTTACATTTTCGCGATGCGATTGATTGTTTTCCCCATATTTATGAAAAGAGCGCTCAAAAGTTTTGGAGGATGGTAATATCGTTTGTATCCTTGGTATTGTATATATAAAGTATATACAACATCCCTTTCTTTTGTTCTGTCGATCGTAATTACTTTTTTTACTGTAGCATCTTTAAATGAATCATTGCCCTACGAGGGCCTGGATTTCCGATGTGACTCGCGGTGAATAGAGTCAAATATGTGTCTTAGTAAGATTCCATATCAACTATCAACTATGTGATAAATAATGTACTTCACAAGTAGTTGTCTCCCCTTGTAGGTTGTGGTGTCTGCCTCTACCTTATGTATTCTGGTGCCGACCTCGACTTTGATCGGCGAGTTTGTATCCAGTATGTAAGTATCGCCTCTGATGTCTGTACATATCTCATCTAACATAATACGTCTTATTGTTTATTTTTTCAGAATAATTTCTACACAAATGTATGTAGTTTAAGTCATGAAACGGAACCGGATGTTGATTGTTATAATAATGATTCAAACACAATGGGGCAGATGATATTGTGGGGATAAGTTAGGCGGTCATGTGAAAAAAAAAATGAGTCGAAGCTTTAAAATATAGACATGTGTTCGATAAAAAGTGTGTTTTCTTTTACAGATACCTGTCATTTTGCGTCTACATCTTTGTAAATTTGGTGATAGACTATCTCGGAGGTCTGAACAACGTGCTTTGTAATTATAAAGACCGGACGATCTCCTTCAGAACTGGGCCATGTTGCTGCTGCTGTGTATGTCTGGATTCTATACCAATCACAAGGTAAACGATACACTGTATAACTATCCCAACAAAATATTGTATCAACACATGAATACATTCTCCATATACTTTTTCAATGGACTCAATTTATATTTTTGTGATGGAGTTGAACTTTAGACTTGTACCACTGGGCGATTTATTTTGTAATTCTGTTCTTGTTTACTTACCAGACGAACGATGATGGTGATCAAAGGTTTAGTGTTACAGGTAGCTATCCTGCGACCTATACTTCTGTTTTTTCTGGCGGTTTTGTGGTCAGACGGGAAATACTCTCTTCAACAACAAGTACGTACAAACTTACAGAGTCTGTGTCATATGATGTTTGTAAAGGAGGGGTGCCAACTTGGGCCTTTCTGTGGCCAATCAGTGATCAATCAGTGATAAGGCTAATATTTTGTAGGAAGAAACTTTATGCTGTATTAACCTCGGACTTTGTCCTCGATTAATATGGTTTCGGATTAATAAAACCATGGATCGACCTTATCTAAAAAGATATAGTTATACAATATATATATTACTTATGGGTTACAATATATATATTACTTATGGGTTACAATATATATATTACTTATGGGTTACAATATATATATATTACTTAAGGGTTATTATTTATCAATATATTGTACGACCATTATATTTATGTATATTAATTGATATGTATGTGACTGATCAATGTACAGTATTGTACGACCATTATATTTATTTCTACCACAATACCCTGTGTTATTCAACTCTCAGACCATCAGTTAATCATTACAGCTGTTGATTAACAATCTGTTTATACCACACGTGGTATAAACTCTATACGCATTTCGATTGGCTAACACGGTGAACTTTGACCCAAGCTGCAATTGTTATTGGCGTCATTAATAATCTAATGACGTCACATCACCGGGTCCCGGACGTCACCGGTACACTTTATTTGCATACGCGAAATTATACTTGGCCACGTTTCCCTTTGATTCAAGCCGATATTATTGTGGTAGAAACAGGTCACACGACTCGAAATTGTTGGATATGGAATTTATTTCACACTCGTAAGTTATTTTTTAAAAGTTGCAAAAAACACTCGCTAAAGCTCGTGTCTTTTGTAACTTTTAAAAAATAACTTACTCGTGTGAAATAAATTCCGTATCCAACAACTACTCGTTGTGTAACCTCTATTTCTACCACAATACCCCGTGTTATTCAACTCTCAGACCATCAGTTAATCATTACAGCTGTTGATTAACAATCTGTTTATACCACACGTGGTATAAACTCTGTACGCATTCTGATTGGCTAACACGGTGAACTTTGACCCAAGCTGCAATTGTTATTGACGTCATCAATAATCTAATGACGTCACATCACCGGGTCCCGGACGTCACCGGTACACTTTATTTGCATACGCGAAATTATACTTGGCCACGTTTCCCTTTGATTCAAGCCGATATTATTGTGGTAGAAACAGGTCACACGACTCGAGATTGTTGGATATGGAATTTATTTCCCACTCGTAAGTTATTTTTTAAAAGTTGCAAAAAAAGACTCGCTAAAGCTCGTGTCTTTTGTAACTTTTAAAAAATAACTTACTCGTGTGAAATAAATTCCATATCCAACAACCACTCGTTGTGTAACCTCTATGTATATTAATTGATATGTATGTATGTGACTGATCAATGTATTGTATGACCATTATATCCATGTATATTAATTGGTATATATCTGACTGATGTATTTTTTTTTTTTTGATAACGCCCTTGTTTTATTTACAGTCCGACTTTACCAACCCAGCGTCATATATAAATCTTGTGAATGCTGTATCCACGCTATTATCAATTTATGGGTTAATGGTCACATTCCGGTCTACCAGAGTGAAACTCAAGACATATCGCCTGACGCTCAAGTTTATTTCACTGCAAGGATCTTTGTTATTTATGAATGTCCAAAGCTTTATAACCGGATTTCTCGGCAGAGCAGGTATTCCGGAGTGCTCCAACACGATTGGATCGCCCATTAGGGCCTCACGTGAGTTCCTTTAACCAATGTTTTTCGATCAGTTCACGTTCTTGTCTTTTCTTCCAAAAAAGCCATCTAGCACTTAAACATGACTCTGATACCTATTAAATTTATTCAAGGTTGGACGTTTTCCATGTAGTGGTTACAACAATAACAATGACAAGCGAAGTTAATCGTTATAATTTCAATGTTTTCACCATTACCACTGTTTATCCATTTCGAACTGCAAGACAAAATAATGCAAGCTTGTCGGCTTAGAGAAAATAATCAATCATCAATGACTTTACAACATGGACTTAAAGTATAATTATTGAAATGTATTTTATTTACTTTCTGGAACTGAAGGAGGGTTGGAGAGTGTTACTATCGTACTATGTTACTTTACATCATTCACAAAGATGATAGAGTCAATATAAAGGTGACTGAATATTTTTTTCGTGAAGTTGGATTTAACATTTTAAAGTAGACTAACGACATTGTACTGTAAACGTATTTACTTCGGCGCACTGAGATTTAGCGCACACTTGAATTTAAACAGATTAGCGCAATGATGAATGATGGGCGCACATACAGAAGCGTCAATTACAGCGCCATGATATAGAGGAGAGCTTTCAACTTGAATAACGCTACATTGTAAAATACGATCACCGCGAAAATATATATTTACAGTAAAAAATAAAATGAAATTAACGCAAAAATATAATTGTTTACAGAAAGTAGATATATATGATTAAAATAAGTCCTTTTTACATTTTATTGCAGGAGTGAACCACTTCCTGTTGGTTCTCGAGATGTTTTTGTTTGCCTTATTGGCACGATTTGCCTACCGTACTGTAGAGGAATCTAGCGATGATGATGAAGAAGACAGAGCGAACGAGACCAAGGTTGAAAGTAACGATGCAGATACAAACGAGAATAAGAACGGTGTCGCTGATACAAACCTAGGAATAGACGATGTAAATATAACTGTTAATAACGTGGGCGTGTCCGAACCAAACTAGTATAATAGAATCATAAATGATTAGTTTGTCTAGGTAGGAAGGACGCCAAAGACGCACCTTTGTCATTTTGAAGTCCGAGTTTTCCTGATAACTGTCATTCTGGGCTTTATTACAAAATACTCCAGTGTTCTCTAATCATTCCAAATTTTGCTTTGACTTTGAATCTGAAGTAGGCCACATGCGAAAATATTTCGTTGTCATCATTGAAGTGTTAACCACCTTCTTCTCTCGCGAGATTAGTTGATTTTCACATATTATCAATCATTTTTGCAAACGCGTCAGCGCAAAATGATCGCAAAACCAAATATTTGACAAACTTAACAGGTATGCGATACTGTGCTATTTAAGAAAGGGAAAACTCGGATAAGTTGTTATGGTGACGGTAGAATTCATGGTTGTTGACGTTTTAATATAAAATTGGCATAGTTAGACTTTCAATTGGCTAGAAGAATGTACTACTCGCTAGTAAAAAAAGCAAAAAAAAAAAAAGCAAAAAAAAAAGATAAAATAGCCAGATGTACCCTTTCCATGACTATAGAAATATGCACAAATTACATGTTGGGTTATACCTAGGTGTTAATGCAGTCTATGTCTGTTTTCTACATGTATATTAATTAACAACGAAAAGAAACTCCTGTTATAATATTAATAGCAAGGTCATGTCTATTTCATGCCAAAATAACATTAAGGTTTGATTTTTTTTCTACAACTATAATATTTATATTTACAATACGATACTAACTTTACATATATTCATGTATATTGTATACAATACGATTACAGGTTTTATATATGGTGCTAAAGTGCATCATCATATTGGTTATTAACATGAAGTCATTGTTCCTTTCCTTTTTGTTACGGTATTTCAGGGTCCTCTTTGTCTGCATGCCATCTTTTGGTTTGGTTTCGTTACTTTTGTTTTGCGTATTTTACTGTAGCGCATGTATAAAATACTCTGTAGCAGCAAAATGAAAAGATTGATTCATTTTTTTTAGTACATGTACTGATAATGATAGAGGTATAATTTGGAGGAACACTCTCAACTATGTTCCCTTTGGTTTTGTACTATTATGGTAAAACAAGTTACAAGTATATCGCCTAGCTTTGTACCTGTTCGACGTAAGCAACGAAACTATACATGCCTCTGTATAAGGATTTTATAACATTTTTTCTTGGCGATTAAAGTGTTTCATTCCCGATGTCGGATGTAGTGCATTTTTAGGTGCTATAATCGCTGTCTTTCCAGAGAACAAATTCATTCGGAACTCCTTTGGGAATAAAACTATCGCTTATTTTTATAACAAATCTCGATGTGTTCAGGATGCGACCGGAAATTATTCTTCCCAAAAAAAACCCTAAAAGCACGCCATCTCCTTCCGCGAAATATTTGTTTTGTAGTTAATAATATGAGTCACGCTTTTGTACGTTTGAAGACATCAGTTTTAAGATAAGTGAATTATAGAAAAGCCGTTAAAATCCTTAACCAGTTTTAACATTGAGTATTCCGAACTACTTTCTGCCCAGATTAATACGCTTGCTGACTGGTTTGTGCAAGGGGAGTTAGCTCGTTCATATCTCGTTGATGAGACATTGGAAAGTCACCTCTTGTGGTTTATAAAAATTGTCCTCACTCGTCGAATACTGTTTTTAGTCTCGGGTTTTCCGATAAACAATCAATAAGTGAAATATACATTTGATAGTTTCAAATGAAAGTAGAATACTTTTGATTGATTCTGGCGTCATTTCCAAGAAATGGGCCTACAAAATGGCCGTGCTAGTTGACCTGGTTGATGTGATTGAGGCGACACCTAACGTTAGCTTGTTTCTGCGACGGAGATTTCGATAGCTATAAAGATGTTGCCTTGTTTAAATCATTCGAAAGTGAAATGCTTGTACAATGTATATAAAATGAACGTACGATTTAACAAATCGCCAGAAAGAATAAGGTAGGCCCATTCATCGGTAGGCTAACAAACAATGAATTTCCGAGACAAGTTTCTTCTAGCAAACATTATTAAAGATCAAATATCTTATCATGATGCAAATCAATTAATATATGGAACAGTAATATTCACATGAATACGTAGGGGAGATTTATCGATCTAAGAATTAAACTTAATCATAGTAATCCAATGCAAGTGATCTTTAATAATAAAAAAAGATATTCTGCATCTTTCAGCAAGCCGTTAACGCAATCACAGACTTTTTAAGTTAATAAAATTCATTGAAATGACAGGAAAATTGTTAGTAAAATATCCAGGAATGCACTAAAACACTATCATCTTATTTCCTGCCATTTTATATACTTATAATTCGATCCCTCATTCACAGCACCTACGAGTGGCCTTGGTACTTTGATAAGAAAAAGTCTCCATAACATCTGAATGGCCAATTGTAATATGAATTAAGGACGATAATTGAATAAATTTAATGATATAACCAAGAGGTATATAATGTTTATGTTTACATGCATTTAGTTTAGACAGTATTTTATGCAATTCATAGACATTGCATATATACAAAATAACAGTTCATAATTTGCAAAAGGATCTGGAAACAAGCTTAAAGCTTATATCAATCCATCTCCCTCAAAAGGCCAGCAAAATTTTATGTAGCATAGTGGTCAAGTCACAACACTGCTTGTTATTTTTACAATTCATATAGATAGTTATATAAATGATAATGTATTAAAACATAAGGTATACATCCAAGGAATGAAATGTCAGTTAAAGAACATTGGTGGAACATATATAACGAAAATTTGTTGAGAGTTATTTGAATATTTTACATTGATACATAACTATCACATTCATAGCTTCAATTTGGTTTGTTACTGGGGGGTTAACTATAATATCTATTCAGATTCCTTTTAGTCAAACCTTTTAGAATAAAGAATGAAATTCTGCACCGCAGCAACAATTGTTTCATTTTCTTCGTCAGATAAGTCTCTGTGTCCTGATAACAGTATATCGGTGTTTAAGTCCATATTTAGGGTAAAAATGAACTGTTCTCGTTGATTTTGATATTTTTCACACATGAAGAGGAAATGAAAGTTGTCTTCAATATATCCACACATACAATACGGGCTGTCAATTAAGTTTCTATTGAACAAGTGTTCTTTTAATATACTGCAATGTAAGCGAAGTCTCGTGTGTAAAATTTGCAATTTACGTTTTCCATAGTTTCTGTATGAAGGAGGACGTGTAAGATTTCTATGAAGGAATTTTTTTAAGATTGTCATTGAAGGATTATTTCTAATTTCTGGAGGTACCGAGTTCCATAATTTTACAGCTGACGGCAAGAAAGATGATTTATAATAATTTGTTTTTGTCTGAACTGATAAGAACTGATCAGCTTGTCTGGTTCTATAATCATGAAGATCTGAGTGTAAGGAAGGTACAAGGGAACATAGATATTTTGGTGTTTTATTGTGAAACATTTTGTGAAATTGGACAATTTTATGCTTTTTTCTTCGATCTGATAATTTTTCCCAGCATAAGTCTTTATATAACAGTTCTATGTTAACAATTTTGTAGCACCTGTCACTATTCTGCCAGCTACAATTTGAACTTGCTCTATTTTGTCTATAAGATATTGTGGTAGTGCATCCCAAACAATATCGGCATATTCTAATATTGGTCTTATGAGCGATATATATAGAGTCTGTAGAGAGTTTCTATCAAGAACATATTTCAGTTTCCTCAGTGTACCTAAACGTTTGGAAGTTTTCTTTAAAATGTCTTCAATGTGGTCAACCCAGTCAAAACTAGAGACCAAGATGCTTATGAGATACATTGGATACGACTGTATTGTTCATAACAACTGGCGGATGAATAGGTCTAGTACGTTTTTTGCTTACAAGTAGAGACTCAATTGTATTTTGATTGAATGTGACCAGCCAATCATTAGCCCAGTTATTAATTTTGGCTAAATCATTATTTATCAGCTGGTTAGTTATAATAGGATTGTCAACTACCATATATATAGTAGTATCGTCCGCAAAGAGTTTAATTGTAGAGTCAATGTCATTAACAATATCATTGATGCACGTAAACCAGGAAGAGAAGAGGACCTAAAATGGATCCCTGGGGAACTCCTGCTTTAATTTCCTTGTATGAAGATGATTTCCCGTTAATTACCACACGTTGTTGTCTGTTTGAAAGATAATTTTTGAACCAGTCACGAAGTTTTCCGGAAATTCCCGCCCTTTCCAGTTTGTTAAGTAAGCCTGTATGCCAAACCCTGTCAAATACACGCATTTAACACGCATTCTGTCCTATAATTAGGGCCTACCGTAATTGTTTGTTTAAGCTGTTGTGCTTTTACTACAATTGGACAACCTAAACTTTCGATCTAAATGGAACTGGCCAATTTTTGACTCGTTATGTAAACAAACTTGACATCTTTAGCTACAATGGAGCCACACACAGCCAATGTGCTGTTTGGTTACGAAACGCAGCTGCAATGTAAGCTTTGAAGGCTTAAATCTCGGAACAGGGTAAACAGATGTAGTTTTCGATAGCTTCTAGTGCTAAATTGGAACAATTCACGGTAAACTTTAATCACAGTTGTGTCGATAATTAAAACCACCTATTGAACGAAATTTCCATAAAGTATTTTCTCATATAATACTTTCGCCAACAGCGAAATTTAAAATGATAGTATGGCTTGTTTTAAAATGGTGTGTGTCGTTTTTTGTCCAGATTAATGAGTAAAACTTATCTGACATTTTAATAAGTTTGTTTTCAATAACTTTAATCCATCGCGATAGAAAAAACTAACACATTATTATAGAACATAAAGCAAGTTGATTCGGGTATGTTTATGAACGAGTATTTACGAACTGAGATGTTGTTATAAAACTGTTAACTGTTATTTTATATACATGTGTTTGTACACAAATAAGAAAAATAAAATGGAATATACCGTTTGTTCGTTGTCATAGTCTTATATTCATATTAGATTATGTATAGTGTTAGTCAACGTAGCAATTGCAAAACAGATATTATACTAGTAGCTTTATGACAGGTATCGTCGACGAAGCAGAAGATGCTTACCTTTCCGGAATGCCTGGTCTTATTCTCGTTGATATTTCTCTGTTACCTTAATATAAACCGATGTATTGATAATGATGTTTATTGTTTGTTTTTTGCCTTCGTTTTGTGGATTATATGGAATCTTGGAAATATTACTATTACAAAATGATGCAAATGATGGCGATGGGTTCGAACGGTTTCAACAAAGCTAACCATAGTTGCTGTAAGTGTTGGTTTGTTTATAAGATTTTTTCTACGTCACGTACCAACAACAAAGATAACTAGGTATTATAATAGACCTAAACCCAATATCATGGACCGCAGCCACCAATTAAAACCTCAAAAAGTAAATTCATAATTTAATATTTAATTTCTTGAAATTAAGAATATTCACTTCAATCTCTATCCAGTCTGTTCTTTTAGATAGGACATTGTGTTAAATTTCAATTTTACTATCACCGGCAATATTAGGAAATAAGTAAAGTCTGTTCATTGATCATACTTGTTTAATGTTACAATATATATCGATGGCACTTCCTTTATTTGGACAGTATTGGAATAAGTCTGTACATAATTACTTACAAGCTAGGAATACGAACCGACCCCTTTAGGATCACCTCTTTGGTATTCATTGCAGTATAAGTAATATTCTATTCTATCTACATTTTCTCTATATATACTTAAAAAGCAGTAAATATACTTATCGCTGTATTTGCATGGCATGTTTGTAATTTCAGAAAACTAATATAGTTATATACTCTTATTACATGGTTGTATATCTTTGCTAATAGCATGCAGTTATGTATTGGGTACACAGTTTTCTAAATGTTGCGACCAAAACGACATGGAAAGGTATGTGGTTTCAAGATTTGGCATACAATCCTGTAAACCGATACTAATAATATAAAACTGATGTGTGTTGACATACCACATTGCATATATAATTCGCATACCAAACATAACTGCAAGAGAAAACGAGGTATTAAATATAAGATGCTGGTTTTTTCCCATATTAAAGAAACACCAACTTCATTTTTATTTACTGTATCAAGTTTAATTGTTTGTGAGAGACATCTGTACCGTGCTAACAAGCCCGCTATTGGTATACGGTATTGCCATTAATGAAACACATTTTGTCTCGCACGGATAAGCAATGCTAGATTAGATTAATGTTCTAGAAATATATCTACTTATTTCTGAGGCCCAAGTAACCCTGATTACTGAAAGAAAATTATTGCTATATTTTTCAGGAGGTCAGCTCATCTCCACAGGAAGTTGATGATCTACTCGACTAACATTTTAATATCTTCGTCGAAACAACGAATTCTATCTCTTAAAAACATGTGTCATTATAATGACTTCTCTATTCCTTAATTGTGTATTGTTGTAGACATATTTTGGGATTTACCGATTGCACAAATTTAAGTATTAATTCATCAATTCATGTATATTCAATGCTGTTTTTATATTCATGCACTGCATATCATCTATAACGACTTTTTGTTATTTGCATACTTTTATTCGACTATATGTTTTTTTTTTATCTATATAGCATTCATATTTTATAAAATATTTTGTTAATTCAAGTAGCATTTATGTAAAATGTAAATACTATACTTTCAGGTTGTTTATAATTCAATTTAGGTAAATATGACGACTTTTATTTTGGGTGTTCCTGTCCGGATCCCCGCGTTTTTTGTTTATATTATGATACAGACATCATTCGGTTAAATAATCATGATGGTCTGAAAACAGTTCGTTTGTTTTAATGTCTATTTTAGCATTTAACATGAAGATTTAGAGCAGCTTCGGCTATCTAGAAAATATCACATGTTACTACATTGTATTGCGTCTAAAATCCAATATATCTTCCTCGGGAAATGGTATTACTTACAGCGGATTGCAGTTTAACTATTATCTGTATGTATTGAAAGGTGCTAATAACATTTGTGTCTTTTAAACATTACAATATACACGATTAAAGTATAGTGTTTTATTATTTTGCTTTCGTATTTTATTACTCTTGAACAAAGACTCCAGGAGAGAAAAAAACGTGGTAATTCTTTATGATTTTTCACATTCAAATCTCGGACTCGAACCCCGTCTATGTTACCACTGCGCCACACGGCCACCCATATTATGTGTTTACATGTCACTGCATCAGCAAGTACAGTAATAAATATTTAATCTTGGAAATGTATTCTGATTATGTCACTCTCATCTACACACGGACATTTTTCCGTGCTGAGTTAATGAATTTTAAGTTTAAGAAGTCAAACAGTCTGAAGACATTGATATAAACATGCTACATAGTTCATATCCTGATTTGACGGGTTTCTGAATCCTAACATATTCATCCAGCTATGAAACCCGAAGATTGCTGTGGAAGATAAGTATTGAATGCGTTAAATCCCGTTTCACGCGTGAAACATACACTTATTTTGTGTGTGAACATTGTTTTTAACGCGTTAAATGTTCATTATGAATTGAATGCATTAAATGCAAACGCGATAAATTCATCTTGTTTTTGACATGACTAGACCTTCCACAACTTAAATTGACACGTTTACCAAAGTATCACTGAAATGCCGATACCATCATTTCATGTTGTTAATAACTTTTGATTTTTTTCTAGATAAGGGCATTGGATTTTTTTTTAAATTTTAATAATTGTTATACCAATATCTTCAGGGTGAAAAAGAATTGCAACATTGAAATTTGATCGGGCAGGGCGCTTCACATTACCAGTGGTTAACTTCAACATAACGGTAAAGTGAACCACAGTTAACTTTACCATTGGCTTCACTGTACAATACTGCAAGCGTTCAGATTTAATTTAACGACATTTACAATTATCACTAGATTTGTAAGAGTTTACGAAGTTTTAGATATCTCGTTGTAAAATCCGTACTGCTGCATTCTTATTTCTCTTATAAAAGGTATCTCTCCTTTTCTCATAGATGAACAATCTTCCTTAGTTATTTCAAAAGCATCACTCCAGGAAGACGCAGTTACGTGGTATGGGACATTTGACATCGGTTTCTTCTCACAGTATATCTGCATGTCCTGACGTAAACTTCGGAAACACAAGAGTTCCTCGTGAAATGTTGGCCCTTGCTCCTGAATTTGGGCTTGTAGCCGTCGGTAAAAGAAGTTATAAAGTGCATAATCTATCTCGGCCCATCTTTTATATAATTGTACATCTCCGGGCTTAAAATTTATTCTTTCAAACAATTGTCTTCTAGAATTGAGTTTCACATATAGGATATCCTTCATTTCCCAGTTGAGAAGTCTGCGCATTAGAACTAAAGACTCGTCGAACAACTCTACAATCAGAACTAGCTGAAATTCACTTTCCAACTTGTGCAGATAACGCTCTATACCACCTTTGTCTCGTGTTTCAAACAGTTTTGCAGGGAAGTCGAATTCAAAGGCCATCCTGTTATTGGCGTAACTCTGACTTGTTCGTTTGACGTAATTCGTTGGATTCTGAAGGAAGACCGAAACAGGGTCTGAAGTATTTATCTTAAACACCTCATGTGGTCGCATGTAATTCAAAGTAGATATAAAGTGTTCAAAAGGGTCTCGTACAATACCTATGTTGACTGTATCAGCAGGCATAATACGAGCGAATGCATCTCTGTTGTATATAACGTGGCAGCATAGGATCTCATAGAACCTGCCCTTCGGAACAGGAAGAATGTTTTGTTTTGTCACCGAGGTAGTACCGCTAATGACGTTCGGAAAAAAGAACTTCGGGACTAACGGCAACACTACCAGCAGGTCTCGTGAAATGGCAAACCGTAAAAAGATATTCTGAGCTGTTGAACTTGCAGCCTTATGCACCTTCAGGAAGGCTACATGACGACGTTCTTTTGAAGTCAACGACAGGCTCCGATTGCTCGAATGAGGATAAAATGGTGTGGTAGAGCTATCTGGTTCGCGTGCACCAAACCTGTTGAGTATAGTATTTGACAGGGATTTCTTTTCGATGGGATTCTCTGTCAGCAGTGTTATAGCTTCCCCGTGTCGTGTAAAGGATCGAATCGTGCTTTGATAGATTAATAAGACGAGAGAAAGGAAGCAGACTGACACTACAGCCAACCCAGCGCATGCGTAGAATCTGTCGAAAAGACACAATACATTACTTATAGACAAGAAACTGGTATTGATAAAAATAAATTGGGTAAATAATGACATGTTACTTCAAATAGAAACGATGGGACAACATGTTTTGATGATACAGTACAACCATGACAAAAAAAAATCAAATATTTACCTTCTCATCAACAACAAATAGTGGATTACCACATCGTGCTAACACCGAGGAGTTAGAGGCCTGATCAGGGCATGAATAATAAAAGTGTCTTCATTCTATATCATATACAATATGTGTTGTTCATCCGGAAGGAAGTATTTTATTTTTCCTGTCGTAGTAATACAGTGTACTTTGTTGAATATATATGTAATATGACAGTGTAACCTGTGTATAAATGACACCAACGAGACAAGACAAAGATGTCCTTTATACACAACAAGTTTAAAAATAGTAAAAGTAATTCTAAAATATCATTACATGTACTAAGAGAACACATTGATTTTAATTTTGAGTAAATATGAAAGGTTTTTCTATTTTAACATAAATGATAGTGATTTTTTTCTCATAATTAAAATTTGTAAGCATTTTGAAATTCTCAAGATAGATTTTCTTAAATCCATGTACTGATTTTATTTTGATTTTATGTTTAGTTGGGAAAAAACGATAAATAACGATTATTTAAACCCGGATTTACCGTTTTCCGGTCCAGCCAATTACCATATACTATACACAAAGAAAACAAAGTTGTTGCAAGTTGCGTCCTATAACATTTGTATACGGTTATTTACGTAATATAAGTAAAACAAATGAGACATAACTATTACTTTCCTCCTCTTTTGTTGGTCTAAGTGATGATTTAATTACCAACCGACAATGATTGTTGTCTACGCCATGGTTGAATGCCTAGCTGTCACAAGTGGTGTTCGTAAACATTTCTGTCCATTGTTACAATTCTCAAATAAGCATTGGTGATAGAGGAGCTGAATTATGCTCCGTTTGTTATTTAGAAATTTGTTAGGTATGCAAAAATTGATATGTGACAATGGTTTCATGGCTCCGTTATACGGGATTTAAAAAAAATTATGGACAGAAAATGTGTCCGCTGTTCGCTTCAGGTACTTTGTAGGTTCCGCAATATACAATATAGTTATGTAATAATTTACATTAAGGATTCCTAGCACTGTCCGTTATGAATAGGTGTCCGCTATATAAGGGTGTCAGCCATGACGGGTTTGTATATAAAATGCTATCCAGATATTCATATCATCTACATGTACATTATATGTAATAGACGATTTGTCACCATGTCAGAGTATTGGGCTGTTATTCACTTCGAACATTAAAACGTTTTTTTTTTTGATAAGAACATGGATGTGGCGCAGTTGTTGCGGGTATTTCTGGCTAGGTGATTAGGTGCAGTAAAGATCGTGAGGTCGAGACCCGGTCAAGGCACGAGTCATATAATTTACTTCCTTCGTCATTTGTATTACTATATTATATATCTAATTATTAGCACAATGCATCATACGCACTAGTGTTGTTGATCCGAAGGTAAAGATTTGAATTTCCTGTCGTAGGTGTACTGTGACAGCTGGTCAGGCGATTAACTGGGGACAGCGGGTAACAAGACAACAAAACAACAACTAAACGTCCTTTTATATAAGATTAATGAGTTTTTAATTTTTCATTTTTCCGAGCCTTGAAACAAGCATCATTACTCTAATATGAAGGGAAACGATTCTGTTTATCACTATGACTCATAATTACTTTCGTTTCCCGTTCATAGTGTTCATACAGCTGATAGAATAACTGATCAGTGCCGTTTTGGACAGCATCTATACAAATGTCGGTCAAGTGGACACGTGGCATAAAAAATGAAAAAAAAATACCGAACTTCTTGTAAACTTAACGTTTCAATACAGTACATGACCGTGTTGTGTTTTAAACAGAATGGTCACATTCGTGTTGGAAAGGACTCTTGAGATTTTGTTCGTGTGCCGTTAACATGGCTATAATTATTGACACTCCGTAAATGATGACGATTTCCATTATGCGATTCGGAGAAATATTTCAGTCATTTACCTCTTGGTTAAAGTGTTTAGGGGTTAAAAAGTACGATTCACACATAATCAACCAATCACATCACAGATAGGTAAAATTACACGTTTGTAATAAAGACAACTGTATGGAATGGTTTTATTAAATGGTAAAAGACATGATCATATGATAAAACAAGAAATGGACTTACCTGACACATGTCCGAAATATTTGACTTTTTTTCTCATGAAGTGCAAACATCTCGTTTTAAAGGTAGATTGCTGAAAAATATATTTAAATGCTTCATGTAGTTTATAAGAGAAATAATTACATCACTCAAGTTAACACACGGAGACAGGATCGGAACTATTTCATGTCCAATTTACTTCGGATGTGTCTCGATCAACAATACGTTTCGATCTTCAGGTTATGACTAGGGTTTACTATTGGAATACAGTCTTAATTTTCTTCAACATATAATCAATAACTTTAATAATAAGTTATTATATGTTCTAGAAAATACCATTTTCATATGAATAAAAGGGTTCTTCTATCATACCAAAATCAGGGTTCAACGCTCGGTCTATCATTTATAAATAAACTTTATCTTACCTACAACAATTGCCAAACAAATAATATCAAGTTAAGTTTACTAATCACACTTCCTGGCCCGGATTAGAGAGCGCATATGTGAAAGACAAGGCAATCTACCAATCATTGAATATGAAACTTCATTTAAGGTAGGAAACTTTTCACAATTCTGTGCTTGCGGACACCTTTACGACAGTAACGAGCGGTAAGTGGGTTTTCAATTTTCTGAGGAACGCAAATCGACTAGAGAGGAAGTGAGTGAGCCCGATACTACCCAAATTAGAAAAGAAACTGATAAAAATGTTCACAAAGCAAATGTTATCATGTTTCGGTTAAAATGTTTAGAATATACATTTGTGTTAATTAATCTGGCCTCTAACAACTTAATCAACGTTTTGTTTCAATCTATCAAACTTACGTTTAGGTGACTATTTCTTTGAAAGAACATGTAGTCTGAATACTTCGATTAAGTTCGGTACGTTCCACCTTTCGTGAAACATGGAACATTTTTAATATTTGAATCTTAAATATAAAGACAGATACCAATATTATATCCTGAGCCCTGTAAGTGTAATTCATTGATTTTTTTTTTATTTTTTTTTATTTGACAATATCACAGAAGACTTGGTTCCGTAATGGGTTATAAGACTGATCCACAATGTGTTATTCTTAAAGTGGATTTTGCAAACAAATATTTTCCAACGTGTTAGTCATAAAAACAGTTTTACCGGGGTCAGACCTCCTTTTTCTCACCCTGGACAGGGATATCCGCAGTTTTACCGGGGAGAGATTTTCTTTTCTCTTACCCTGGACAGGGATATCCGCAGTTTTACCGGGGTGAGATTTTCTTATCTCACCCTAGGGAAAAGACAAGCTACACGTGCTCTTTGAACGTGCTCTTGTTCTCGATAGGGTGACGTCACTATGACCTGACCCGGAACGTTTGAGTGTTAATATCAGTATTATTCACAAAAGAAATTAAAATAAATATTAATGATCAGAGTTAACCGAGTGTTTGGTGTCCTTTTTGACATTATATTTTGTATGCAAACAACATCGTAAGGTGTAAAGCGTCTGCTGCAGCCTTATCACAACAGTCATCCGCCGTCCACGTGTTGTTGTTTACATATGTTTGGATTTGGTTCACACTACGATTGGAAAACAGGGTAAGAGAAAAATAATAATTCACCCCTTTTTGGGATGAGATAGGGGATCTCAACTTTCGGGGGGAAATTATTAAGTTCCCAAACACTCGGCAAGCCTCGTGTTGGGAATTTAACAATCTCCCTCCTCGGGTTGAGATCCTCCTATCTCACCCCAAAAGGGGTGAAATATTCTATTATTCTCCCATACTTCACAGGGTTATCCGGCGGTTGCTAGGGAAATGATATACAGGATATCTAACAGTGTCTTCAGTAATACCAAATATATTTCACGAGTGGGGCTAATATTTTGATATTTTTCACGAGTGCGCAGCACGGGTGAAAAATGTCAAAATATTAGCCACACGAGTGAAATATGTTTGGTATTACTGAAGACACGGTTAGATATTCTATTTATTACATTTTTTATCAACGAAAAACCTACCCCGTATGCTAACTAGGCCTACAGCGATAATTTGTAAACAAAAAAAGTAGTTCCCCCTGTCCAGGTGCTGACATATATGTCGGGCTTTCTGATTGGTCAATTATTTTGGTATTTTCTAATCATTAATTTGATTGGTCAAATCAGCAAAAGTGATATTTTTCACTAGTGAAAAATATCACTTTTATAGAATGAATAATTTTTGATATTTCACTGGTAAAAATGTAATAAAAATCGATCTTACACAGGGTGGGTAAAGACAGCCGGCACGCGCTATATGACGCTGCTCACAATAACGTAACGTCATCATTTTACGTTGCGTAACCAAGTCGTAAATGATGACGTCATCAATTTTGACGCACATTCCAAGGAGCATTGAATGATGGCGCGATGAAAACCTTTCATAAAAACTTACGTTTGGTTGCAAGTATGTGAGAAAAATAATCAATCACAGGTCTGTTCCGCGAACAAGGATGTCTCAACCCTCGTGAAAGAGTTTGGCTGGCCAGCACTCGGCAAGCCTCGTGCTGACTGGCCAAACTATTACGCTCGGGTTGAGATAACCCTGTCCACGGAACAGACCCATGATCGATTTATATAATCTCACTCTAGAGAAAAGACAAGCTACACGTGCTCTTTGCACGTTCTCAATAATTGTATTTCGTCACGGCAACAGTACATGACGTCACGTCTACAATTCAATGACGTCACGTCAACATTTCTTTGCATTGATGTAACGTCAATATTAGATACATAAGAGTGTAAACAGGGTAAGAGAAAAATAATCATTCATCCCCATGGAAATGAGACAGGGGAACCTCAATTCCATATCTCACCCAAAAAGGGGTGAACGACGATTCTATTGATCTCAGACTGGGTAGAGAAAGACATCTGGCACGCATTATGACTTTTTTGACTTTAAACATATTTTATTTACACATATTTGCAAATAGGATTTGGCACAAGTTATTACAACTTATGAAGCCATTTCCTTACAATAGTTACATAGACAACAGATGATATTACAGACTGATCAACTGCAGTACGAAAGAGATATAGGTCTACATAACATTAGGCACTCACACAAAATAATATAACAAAGTCAATAAAATTTTCAAACATGTTAAATATTGTTAAAATCTTGTTAAAATCTTCCGCTGGATTTCATAAAATTTTGTACTTTGTTAAATACAACACAATTTAAATCCAAAGACATATTTTCATTTCCAAAAAGTAATAATCTTAAAGATATATTTATATCTAAATCACTTAAATGATTTAAAAGCACAACTCGAGCATTTGTGTAAGATTGACATTCAAAGAAGAAGTGATAGGCATTCTCACAATAATAGCCACAATTTACACAATTTGAGTTTTGGACCAGATTTGAACGGTAAAGATCATGATTAAGGGAACTGCATTCATGTCTTAATTTAGTGTGAATAATATTAAGTTTTCTATCACCAATTAAGTAATAAGGGGGTACTGAGCATGGTAAGTTAGGGGCTAAAGCTGACTTGAAAGCAGAAAAAGGCATGGATCTAATATCAGAATGTATAGAGTTCCACATCGTCAAAGAGGAAGGTAGAAAAGATTGTTTTGTAATAGACAGTCTGAAATTTGGGATTCTATATTTTTCATTATTTCTTAGACCCTGTCTGTTTTCACCGACTGTAGAGGGAAGTAAATTTGTAATGTAGTTTGGAGTTTGATGTCTATCCATTTTGTAAACTAATTGTAATTTCCGTCTTTTCCTTCTAACTGAAAGTAATTCTAGACCTGTTTCTGAATACAATGACTCGTTTCTAGCAAATAATGGTAACCCTGTTATTATCCTAGCTGCCTCCCGCTGAACCTTCTCTAACTTTTCTGAATCACTTGAAGTGCACCCATCCCAAACTTCACACGCATATTCTAAAACTGGTAAAATATAAGTTTTATAAATTCGTAAAAGAGCATCACGCTTTAATGTATATTTAAGTTTTCGCCATATATTTACTTTTCCCATAGCCGATTTATAAATTTCATTTATATGATCTACCCATTTAGCATCTGAATTTAATGTAACTCCAAGATGTCTATGCTTACTACTAAAATTTTAAAAATGACCATCAAAAATCAGTTCCAGATCTTCATCAACGTTATCCGAATTAGAAATAAAAATAACTTCCGTCTTATTTGGATTAAAAGTAACTAGCCAAGTACTTGCCCATCTGTTTAAAGCATCCAGGTCTCTATTTAAAACTGTTTGTATTTCTAGACATGAAGATGAAGAGACTTTCAAAGAGGTGTCGTCAGCGAAAAGACGTACAGTAGATTGAAGAATTTCTGAGATATCATTGATAAATATTAAGAAAAATAGAGGCCCAAGAATGGAACCTTGAGGGACGCCAGCATGTATCAAACCAAAATCCGAATAACAATTATTCATAAAAACTTTTTGTCGTCTGTTGGTTAAGTAGTTTTCAATCCATGATAGAAAATTTCCGCATATCCCGTATGCCTTTAGTTTTACTAATAAACCTTTATGCCAAACCCTGTCAAACGCTTTAGAAATATCACAGAAAACTAAACAAGAATGTTTTTTTTCTTCTAGATCAAGGCAAATGTTATGATATAAATCAATTAATTGATATACGGTCGAGTGACTCGGCATAAATCCTGATTGATACTGATAGAAAAGTGAATTTTCAAGAAAATAATTATGTAAATACTTGAAGATAACTCTTTCAAATGTTTTACCAACAGAGGACAAAAGTGATATAGGTCTATAATTAGAAGGAGAATGCCTATCACCCTTCTTAAAAAAGAGGTATCACTTTAGCAAATTTCCAAGTATCGGGATAAATACCAGTTGATAACGACAAATTAAAAAGCAATTCAAGTGGTCTACATACAGTTTTAGCAGTATACTTCAACATGTGGTGGCTAATTTCATCAGAGCCAGAAGCTTTACCAAGTTTTAAATTCATCAAAACATCAGATATGTCATTTTGACTTATTACAGGTAACTCAAAAGAACTCTCTGTTTTAGGTTCTAAGGAACATCGTTATTGTTGTCATCTGTGCTAGTGATACTGCAAAAATAGCCGTTCAATGCATTACATTTGGCCTTATCATCGACTAATAAACGTTCCGAAATTGGATCAACTAAAGTAGGGATAGGACGTGATGTCTCAGAATTCCCCATCAATCTTTTGACAAGTCGCCAATAGTTTTTAGGATCAGACGAATGATAAAACTCAATAAGATTTCCAACATTTTCATAAAAAGACTGTCGTGCATACTTTTTCATATTATTCACTTTATTTCGCTGATTTTTGAATTTAGCTATGTCCCGTGGATGATTGGTACGTTTGGTTATTTTCCGAAATCTATCACGAGCTCTCATATTTTTTCTAAGGTCTGAAGACATCCAGGGCTTATCGTTTGGTCTTACAGTAATTTCCTTATGTGGTATCGATCTACGAGCAAAATCAAGAAAAATTTCAGTAAAACGTTCACTGGCCGAATTGACAGAGTTGCATGTAGCGAAAAGAGTATCCCAATCATATTCTTCAACAAGACGATTAAAAAGTACATAGTCGCCTCTTTTATATAACCAAATTTTACGTGTATATGCTAGTTTCTGAAATGACGGAACAGAAATATATACAACACAACCTTGGTGGTCAGTAACTACATTTTCAGTGGATACTACAGAGGAATAAGTGTATGAAATTGATTCTGATACCAAAATTGGATCGAGTAAACTTGACCTCGTGGGACTTATACGAGTAGGTTCATTTATGACATTTATAAAATTAAACGAATTTATTATGTCAGATAAAACATGATTCTGTGACATAGTAAGCATGTCAACATTGAGGTCTCCAAGCAGTATGACATTACTGGATATTTCCACCGCATCACTTATTGAAGCCTGAAGATTTTCCCAGAATTGATTTGTATGAAAGGAAGAACGGTACACAGTCCCAATGTATGCTTTTTTCGGGAAGATAAATTTGGAGCCATAATATTTCAGTGTCGGGACGTTCTAGATCAACTATCCTGCTAACTTTCAAAACCTCGTTTACATATACTAAAATCCCCCCTCCCGCAAAATTTCTATCAAGTCTAAAAGGGTGGTGGAAGCCATCCAGTAATAACTCGCTGCTTGGGACTTCAACATCAAGATGAGTTTCAGTAAGACATATTACGTCATATTCACCTGCTATATTTTCAATATATTCAAGTTTGTTTCTCACACTTCTAATATTTAAATGAAAAACAGAAAGTTCACCTTCTACAGGCCCTGGATTTGACTCAATATCCATATGCTGTAATAATAGTAATATCAAAATAAGCAAAAAATAGTTATTGCTCATATATGTTTTACGATAATTTTTCAACAAATTTACACATACAGCTATAGTGCTTTTTAAGACGTTAGTTAAAAAGACAAATATTTTAAAATGGAAGAAAACAGAACATAATCGAAAAATCATATATCTGTATGCTTTGGCATAAAAATTTCCGATTGCCACCCTGTGACCCATAAAATCATTACCCATTATCAAAGATCGCATGATTTGGTATGGGTATACATGTATCAGGGTGACCTACGGAAGATATTGCATTAACTAAGTGTACATGAATCCAGCGGAAGAAAAGGAACAAAATATGAAGATACAAACACCAAATATACAAAAGTATACATGTATCTGCATGGTACATCATGCTATAGGATGTATATATAACTGACCGAGGGGTAACTGTGGTCAGAAACATAACCTTCTGTGATTCTAGATAAATAAGACAACCTGTACGCATAATAGCGTATCGTCATCATTTTATGTAGCGTAGTCACGTCGCAAATTGATTACGACAATAATTTCGACACACATTTTAATGATACATTGATGATGGACCGTTGAAACAGAATTATAACATCTTACAATTTCTTACTTTTTTAAGTGCAGTATATGAGAACAATAATCAAACATGCGTATGTAATTTGGACAGGGATAACTCAACCAACACTCGGCAAGACTCATGTCCTATTTATACCCATAATGTTTACTTGTATTGTATGCAGATAAAAACAAACAAACAAACAAAAACAAAAAAACTGGCAGCGTTATTTTATGCCTGAAAATGATGTTTTGTCGTCGCGAAAAAGTGGAATGTATAATTCGTAGTTATCAACGGTCGAAACAGGTTGTTTAACATCATTCGCCGCTTTTTTTTTTTTTTTACTGTATTGTGTGTTCATATGACATCATATATCAGATTAATCCGAGCCAAAACCCACGCTGATTGTCATCTCGATTAATTGTTTACTTTCAAGTCGGAGCTTTTGGGCTATATCATAATTGTAATATATGGTCGACTTTGAAAAGTAGCAATCAGGATAATTATGAAAAAACCCACTGCCTAAAAAAAGAAAGAGAATCAACAATACTAGAGTATACGAGTATTTGTGTCAGTCTGACATGCACATTTGAATTACGTTGAACACGTGGAATGTACTTTAGCTATGACCGCTATTAGATGAATAATAAATCAAATGTGAAAGAATTGAAATATTTTATATGATTTATATTTCAATAAGTTATCACGGAAATGTATCAACATCTATTCGAAAACGAAGAAAATACAACATTTGAATCGCCTGCATACTATACAGAAAATGAAAAATTTAGATACATACCAATGTCAGCAAATCGGTCATATGCCTCATTCGTATCGTGGGTTTGTGTTTTCATTAAGTATTCGTATCACTGCGCATGCGCAACACTGATTTCTGGTCCGTTAATGTGCTTTTTATTCTGTTTAATTCATTTAGACAGACTCATTCATACGGCAAAGACCTATTCGAACCCTTCTGTTACTTCCGCTATTGATTTGTTTAAGGCATATCACAACCTATTATGTATAAGCAATGCTTTCTATTTCGAGACATAGAAAACTACCTTATTGATATGAACCTTATGACATTCACACAATGTAGCCGTAACACATGGGACCTAATGTGTAAACATTTTTCTATCCAAAATAATAATTCATCTGAAATGCATGAATTCATCTGCTTTGAAATATCCTTCTATTGAAAAGCATTAATCCATCTGCTTCGAAATATCTTTCTATTGAAAAACCTTGATTCGTCTGCTTTGAAGTATCTTCCTATTGAAAAGCATTAATCCATCTGCTTCGAAATATGTCTCTATTAAAGTAACATTTCATCTGTTCTGAAGAACACATTACAATGCATGTACAGCTTAGGGTTAAGGGGCATCCAGATAGATAATAGAATTCAACGTTTAATATATCCAAAACAAGGTGTGGGGGTGGGGTGTGGGGTGTGGGGTGTGGGGTTTGGAGTGGAGGGACTACTAATTATATAGGATATGGGTATTCTACCGGAGGGGTCACAAAATGTGGTTAAACCCGAGGCTTCCGATGATTTTATCATATTTGTAACCCGAGAAAAAAGAAGTTCTTTCAACAATAATTTGAAAAATCAACGAGGAAATGAGTTTTCCAATTTTAGTATAATTTGATTTGCACCTCAACATATTTGATCCTTTTACGGAACACACTGTGTGTTTTATTGTCCAGTCACATTTTTATAAAACACTATGTCACTGCATGATGTCACGACTGTCTCTGGTGGATTTGAACTTTTCTTTTTTGTTGATATTGTAGCCTGCACTATACATGTACTATCTTCTGTGATTATGATGACCCGCCATCTTGAAAAGTCTGTTCTAAACGGGTACAGGACAGGAAACATAATCGAAGTTACAAATCGCCCGTAAGATGATGTGAATCAACACCCGTACCCTTGATCTGTTACATCCGGTAGCAATTATAATAGTTTAAGGTTCCACTTCAGGGAACCTCCGGGCACGCCATCTCCAAAACTTGCAATAACACTGTATAGTAATAGATGAGGAAAGTTTATCAAATAACTCAATGGATGTTTTGTATAGCTACTACTACGGAGTTGTTTGGGATATTAGTACAGTTCCACTTTTATATCAATGTGTGTGGGGAAATTAAATTTGCAATTTCAGTAGTGTGTAGCTACAATGTGCGTACAAAATGTATTTGGCATATCTTACAGTTGTGTGATCGCACAACGTTCCAAAAACATCGTGCGCACACCGTGCAGACATCGTGCGCAAAAATGTGCGATGTGTGATACAAACCGCACAACTGTGCGATACAAACGGCACAGCTAACGATAGGGTTATAAATATTACGGAATAACTAATTATAGGAAAAGATATAAGAAAAAATTAAAATTATGATATAAGATGGTCGCTTTATATATATGTGCTGCATAACAATTGTTTTCATTCATGGATCATGTATGACCTGTTAATTTTTGCCATTTAAGTACCGTCATTTTGTCTCGCAAGTATTCGTGATGTTTTCGACGGCCTGGTACATTATCGTGTATTGGTAGCCGGTGATACATCTACATGTACATGTACCAGAATGACGACGTCCGAGCAAATTATATAAAGTTCTTTAATAATCATTTAGATAACTTATTTAACTATACATCGGCATTTAGTTTCATTCCTAATAATTATTGCATATATTTCACCAAAAATATGGTAATTAGCTGCCTCGTAAAATGTTAATCGTTGTATATCTTTTACAATCGTTCCACACGTTTAAATACTTAGAAGACGCGTTCCTCATTTTATATCGACCACGATACATATTGCACATGTACCGTTCCAATCGCCCATCGTGCGCACATTTTCCTGCACGATCCGTATCGCACATCGCACATCGTGCGTGCGCACATCGTGGAACGTTGTGCGATCACATAACTGTACATCATTCACAGCGGTGTACATGTATGTGAGTACTGAAAACCCGTTATTAGTTACTTATGCGGCTATTTGACAACAAATTCTTTCAAAATCAGCGGGAAAGATTTTCTCCATTAAAGGTAAAATGTATAATTCTAAGATATCGCTAACTGGAGATCAATGCGCGGAAGACAACACAATCATACAAATTAACATTTATGTACTGACATAAACCTTAAAGTCTATCACGTGTACAGTAACCCGAATAATTGCCGATCATTTCATGAAACATTTTTTTTTGTCTTGTATGCGCCCAATCGATTGGTATGCGCCATCTCTTCCCGGCGAAAACGAAATCGGAAGTTACCATAAACAATGTAAATGTATCAATACGCAGTTTCGAATGTCGTAAATAATCATAAAAATAACTTCCTCTCAAAACACATTTCATAACTATTATATAATTATTCAAATTAATATTTCTACCGCTACGTCTGTCCAGAGACATATATCTGTATATATGTCTCTGCTGTCCAGAGACATATATCTGTATATATGTCTCTGGTCTGTCTAAAGGTAGGCTACGAAACAGACAGTTCCTTTTCCGTTGACATGAGCTTCTGGTCCCAGGTGACGCAAGAAATAAACACCAAATAAAGAGTCGATTACTCAAGAGAAATTAACAACACAAGTTTTCGAGAGATAAAGGTTGATGAATTCAGACAATGGGAAAAATCTAAATCATCTAATTTTATAATATTCTATTTCTGTATGCGATATATTAAGTCAGATGCACGTTTTAATGTTTATGCTAGATATGTCCAATGCTTCCGTTTTCACTGCCCAAACATTTTAAACCTGAATTTGACCCAGATTTGTATGTCATAGATAAAGCAGAATATGCTAATTCTTCCGGAGCACCTGATTATACTATCCATTTATATTTTCATGAGTTTCCATGCAAATCTATTTGTGTTTATACCCCCCCCCCCCCCCCCCCCCCCCCCCCCCTTTTTTTTAATCGAGTTTGAATTATGACTTCGTACTCATGTTGGTATTTATTGCTCTTTTTGGTATTAATGACCGTCACCATCTTTTTTGTATGAATGACCGTCACCATCTTTTTTGTATTAATGACCGTCACCATCTTTATAAATTAATGACTATCACTAACTTTGTGTATTAATGACTATCACTAACTTTGTGTATTAATGGCTATCACTAATTTTGTGTATTAATGGCTATCACTAATTTTGTGTATTAATGACTATCACTAACGTTATGTATTAATGACCATCACAAACTCTATCAGCGTATTAATAACCATCATTATCTTTGTGTATTAATGAACATCACAATCTTTATGTATTAATGACCATCACCACCTTTGTGTATTAATGACCATCACAAACTGTGTCAGCGTATTAATAACCATCACATACTCTGTGAATTAATGACTGTCGCCAACTTTGCCTGTGTTTTAATAGCTGACACCGTCTTTGTTTGTGCATGCCTGTCACCACTTTTGTGTATTGATGACCATGCATCATTAACTTTGTATTAATGGTCATTATCAATTTTGTGTATTATTTACCGTCACCAACTTTGAGTATTCAAGTTCAAGTTCAAGTTCTTTATTTCCTTGAGCCTTACGGCTCATCGGTTCAACAAATATATACATGTACAGAAATGATACAATACAAAAACCACACACTCGCATACACACACACACACACAACCGGACTAACACATACATTGTACAACAGGTAGAGTGTAGAAGGACATTTTTTTTTATACTAATAAAAAATCTGTTCTTTGTTTATTACTGTATTTAATATATTTTGCTAAATTTGAAAGATCTTTTTTGTTTACTGTTTCTAGAAGTTGAATAAATTTGTACATACTAGGTTTATTATAATAATATTTCTTAATAAAACGTTTTCTTAGGTCTAAATGAAATTCACATTTAATAATAAAATGAAATTCATCTTCAATGTCTCCACTGTTACAATAGGAACGAATTCTTTGATTTCTTTCTAAGTTATTAAATCTACCAATTTCAATATTTAATTTATGTGATGACAATCTAATTCTAGTTATTTCTTTTAAATTAGAAGTACCTATTGGTTTTGATAAATATGGCTGTAAGTAGAACTTTTCACTAATAAACTTGTACAGTGAACACTTGGAAGATGAATTGATTTTTTCTTTACATTCTTGTATAAATATATCACATAGTCTACATTTAACAATATTCATAATATAATCAGCTGTATAAATATCCCCATTTTGCCATATATACCCAACACCCATTCTATACAGTTCTTCTTTTACTTCATTCAACCATTCATTCCCGTTTTCTAACATATCTTGATAACAAGCATTTAACACACAGTTATTGGTTTGTTTTAATTTCAACCAATATTTAAAAATTCTAAATTTCCTCACTATTACAAAAGGTAATCTCCCTAATTCTTGGTAAATCATACAATTAGAAGTACTTTTCTTAACCCCCAATAATCTTTTTAATCAAAGTACTGAAAGTACTGTAGGAGGCGTTAGTCAGATGTAAAAGGAGATATTTGAAATAAAGCAAGAATACAAATTAAACTGATATCAACATGACTAAACATTTCCACTTAAGTGTGTCAAACCAACCGGACATAATGGTTTTCACAGTCCTGATGAATGTAATGGTTTAGACTGTTCCGATGTACATAATGGTTTTAACCATCTTAAAAGTTGCAAACCTACTTCTAAAAGTAGTTAAACATTTCTTATTTCAATCAAACCTTTACTTAAAAAGTTGAACATTTAAATTTTTTTCAAATCAACTTCTACTTAGGTACATGTCATTAACATTCATACTTTAAACCATCTTTTATACTTAAGTAGTTCAAAATTTGCATTTATGTGTTTAAAACAAACTTATATTTTATAGGCCTGGGTATTAGAAATGTCGAAACAATATGATATGCATTTCGATAAGTTATAACAATACACGATATGTATTGAAAATACAGGGAGTGTCTGCTACTTTTTTGTTGAAAGTGTGCAATGTCTTTCAATATCTTGTAAACAAAATTGTTTATTCCTTTCTAATTTGATCTTAGAATAATATCAAAATTAGATTGACGGCTTTTAAAAGTTACTACACTTTTTTTTCAACAAAGACCTCATTTTTAAGGACAATTATTTCAAAATTAGATATCAATTCCATCTATTTTAATAGATCCAATGGCAATATTAACAATAAACTGTGATTTGTGATTTGTTGCTTTTTAATTTACCACCAAGATGTAGATAATAGCCTAGTAGCTATAGGTACTGTATATAAATATACAGCGTTTTACATGCAAAATATTGAAGAAAACTTTCATATTTGATATCAATTCAATATGATTGTATAAGGCCCTTGGGGTGGGGAAAGAACCCTGGGCTAATTTTTAAATCAGGATTGTGTTCATCTCTTGGTGTCCAGCAAGATTATGGAGTTGGGATCTGAATGGTTTCACAGATAAAACAAGAGGCCCAGAGGGCCTGTATCGCTCACCTGGTTTTATGAGATATGAAACAAGAATGATGCTTAAGTTTATTTGTCAATATATCATAAGCATTTTATATGGGTACATGTACATTGGTTTATTGTTATTCTAAAAATGTCAATTTAGCGAAATTGACCTATTTTGGTCCCATCCTTCAGCCCCCGGGAGGTTAACCCCAACATTCGTACAATTTTGAATACCCACCCCATAACCATGCTACCATACGAATGTAGGTTTTATACCAAATTGTGCAATTAATCTATGAAATGAAATTGACTTTGGGTACAACCCCATAGGGATTGCTACCATACCAATGTGAGTTATATCCATAACTTAGTTTCAGAGAAACCAATTGACCCCTTTTGACCCTGCCCTCGGGGGTCAACCCCACCATTTTTACAATTTTGAATCCCTACCCAAAAGGATGCTACCAGTCAAGTATGAGCTATATCGATTGCTTAGTTATTTCTGTCAATTGAGCCAAATTGATCCCTTTTGAGCCAACAATTGAATTGCAATTTATGGATAATTTTTGATTTTGGCAAGAAAACATTCTTTAAAGGGCATGTCTGCATCATTTTTAATATTTGCCCTTGAAACTTCGCACACACCTTCATAAGAGCCGGTTCTTTAAAATGTGAATGAAGGTCAAGGTCAGAGAGATAAACTCAATATTTGTAGCCAGTCACACATGTTACATGTATCTGTTTGCCAAATATCTAGCCTTCGTGTGTATGTGCAGTTTTGGGTCATTTTTTTCATTTTGGTAGGAATTTCTTTTTAAAAGTGCCATATCTGCGTCATTTTGATTATTTGACCTTGATACATTGCACACACCTTTAAAAGGGCTGATTCTTTAAAATGTGACCTAAATTAATAATTTTGAAAGAACTTTGAATTTTCTTCATCATTTGACCCCCGTGACCTTGAATGAAGGTCAAGGTCAAATATAAGTATAACATTTGTAGCCAGCCATACGTTATCTATGCGCCAAACATCAAGCCTTCATGTGTATATTATAGATAAAAGAGCAGAAACCTTTATTCTGCAATTTTGGATTATTTTTTAATTTTGGCTGGAGAAAATAGCTTTATGATTCTTTTCCAAGTGCCATATCTTTCTGCCATATTTTTATCTGATGACAATAAAATATGCACATTCTGTTTCAGTGGACTATGTTCTTTCATACGAAATGAAAAAAATAATCAATATAAGATTTTTATTTTTGACATTCGAACCCATAAGTCGTTGGCCTTGACATTCTCTGACAATATATCATTGAGAAAAGTTTGCCCTAACCACGTGCTAACCAATTTCCAATGAAAATGAAACAAATTATGCTAAAATATGTGTGATGAGTTTCCTACATAAACTATAGTAAAATGTATCCTCTCCCCAGGGAGAATGCGACACATAGGGGGCCATGAAATTAACAATTTTGATAAAAACAGCTTAAGAATCTTTTGTACACCATTCTGCGATATCCTGTTCTTAAGAAGAAGACCGACGCATGACGACAGATCAAATTATAATGGTGTATATTATGAGCTGAATGTCAAAGGATTGTAAACTCTGTACAAATTGTATATTATCAGGCAGTCAGCCTAAATGTATGTTTCATATCTACCATATTAGAAGTTTGATGTTTTGTACGATATACACGTATATATATACTTAATTTTTACACATACATTAAAGGAGTTAGCTACTTTCATAAATTAAGATGTTTTTTCTAGAGTTTACTAGGCCGGATGAAATATGATCATGAGCAATCAGTATGGTAAATATGAGATTTGATAAAATGCCTCTCGTAGTCAACCAATCATGATCACTCAACTTCTTTTTGTAGGAGTCAATATTATATGTACATGTAGGAGAATTAAACTCTCGTGATGTCTGTTGCACATAAGTACAAAGAAATACATTATCACTTAAGCCGAAAAAAATCACACTTAAGTAGCAATAACACATAATATTCAAAAACCCAATATATGTGATCAGTGATAAGAAACAGTACTTATAAGCATTTTTGGCAATTTATCCTGAAACAGCTATAGCCTTCCATATTTGACATCCCACAGATTGTTGCTTGTATATATATATAGTTTTAAAGGTCAACATTGGAAAAAACCTAACTGGTTATACATGAATTCATAATGAATAGAATTATTGACAAAAAAGTTTCATTTATTTTCACACTTTCTGGAGACCAATAAGGAGATTGATGATCATTTTAAGGGATTTGTTCGTGACATGAAAATCAAACATTTTTAATGAAATTTCAAAAGCAAATAAAGACTTACTTTGAAAGTTATGAGGAATATTGATATTTGAGAAAGTCTTATATTATATGGATTGTATATCGATTGCCAATAGATATACATGTATTTATCATTTTACATGAAAACAACAAAAAGTTATATTACATGAAAACAACAAAAAGTTTTACTAATACGTTAAAATGCAATTGGTATACATTTTGTTAATAACTTAATCTACAATTACTTTGTATTGTTTAAATATTCTATTTAATACAAACATTTCACAGCTTGGTGCATACAAATTACATGAAAACATTTGAAAAGGTTGAATCGTGAGCTGAATAATATATAAATAAGACAAGCTGGTTCAATAATAATTTAGCATTTTCATATATATTACGAGTGCGAGTAGCTACTGCAGTAAACCTTATCACAAAAATCCAGATTCTGTATATTGTCTCTGTCGGGGAAGGTACAGCACAAATGACCACCACGACAGATATGTGCCAGTTTTCTTAGTTTAAAAAAATAAACGATCGAATTCCATCACGCAGGTCTACCGATTCATAGATTTGAAACACAGGGACTTCGATCAGTTATCGCAGTAATCCGAAGGGTTCTGGTGTTGATATCGCCCTAAAGCTGATTAAAGTCAGCATATAGTATATAGCAAGATCGTCAGAAAATTCAGACTATAATCGCAGTAGATATTGTGATTTTGTGGTCTGGCCAGGCTTGAACAACTTATCATAAACAGTTTCGTCCTAAATAAACAAACGCTTATTTCAGTGGGTCAACAAACAGATTTAAACTTTGTAAGCAACTTGCCTTTAATTCATAATGATAGGTATTAATTTCTAGCGACAATCATCACACTTTGATGCTTCGTGTGAAGCCCGTGTCCACGTGCCTCCATTTTGACAGAGTGCTCGCTCACGTAAACAGACGGAACGCGTGATCGCTAAATAT
Source organism: Pecten maximus (assembly GCF_902652985.1). Classification (NCBI taxonomy): domain Eukaryota; kingdom Metazoa; phylum Mollusca; class Bivalvia; order Pectinida; family Pectinidae; genus Pecten; species Pecten maximus. The sequence continues at coordinate 33,741,747 of NC_047018.1, forward strand.
TGGACCAAATCTCATAAAATCTCGTGAACAAACTACCAAGTTGTAAACAAAAGAAATGTTGTTAGCCAAAACCCGGAGGGTATTATGAAAATCGGGAATTTGTTTGCGCTTGGTTGTTATATATGCCGTCTTTATTCCTAGTAGTTAAACAAGTGTCCTCTGTAAAGTAACGTCAGAATATCGCAGTTATCTCCCTTCAATCAGTATTTTCGATATAGATTTGCAAAAATCGATGCAGGTGTAGATATTTACAAGACATTATTCTTATTGTTTATTCAAAATAGTTCCTGAAATGTTCACAACATTATCAGCATAGTTAATACATTTCTGTGCATATATACTTTGAATGACGGACTACAATGACGTGCCTCATACTTGGACTAATAAGCGAATCATTACCCCTAGTTACAGAAATTACCACCAGAGGTCTCAAATTCCGGGCTTCCGCCGAAGAGAAATTTATACTGAATATACCTTTTTTCATGTAATAGCACTTTATTTGTAGTCTTGATAGTTTTCATAAATGTATATATAGTTCAACTACATCATATATGAACCGAAAGAAACTACAAAATGAACTGTGAAAGGAAATATAACGAAAATGAAAGTGAGAGATTGTGACGTCACAACTCGTAGGTGATTGTAATATGGCAGGCGTAAACGCCTCCATAAAAACTGTAAGTGGATTTTCTCTATATCCGGTGCTTTATGAAAACCCCAAATTTCAGCCCCATAGTTAAATATACTACCGACGTATGTATCAAAAACATGTAGTTGGGTTTCAACGTTAAAAAAATTTTTCTTTGATACTCCCGAAATTGAAAATAATGCTTTGTCACCACGCAATTTGTAATAACGACGCAATTTGTAATAAGCATTTCAAAGTTTTTTTTATCGGATAAATTGTCATCAGATTGAAAGATAATCTTCACTTGATACATGTTTCGACCTAATTATATTGGAAAAATACTTATTTTTTACTTTAAATGATATTTGAAAAGTTATTACAAATTGCGTCGTGTTGCATGCTCACATCAACGCAATTTGTAATAAAAATTTCAAATTCTTTTTTTACCGGATAAATTGTCATCAGATGGAAAGATAATCTTCACTTTGTACATGTTTCGACCTAATTGTTTTGGAAAAATATTTTTTTATTACTTTAAATGACATTTGAAAAGTTATTACAAATTGCGTCGTCTTCCATGTGCACATCAACGCAATTTGTAATAACTTTTCAAATGTCATTATAAGTAATATATAAGTATTTTCCAGTATAATTAGGTCGAAACATGTATCAAGTAAAGATTATTTTTCTCTCTGATGACACTGTATCCGATAAAAAAGACTTTGAAATTTTTATTACAAATTGCGTCGTTATTACAAATTGCGTGGTGACAATGCTTTTCTTCCTTGTTCAGCAATTTTTTGTTGAGTTTTCTTAAATTTACCATTAAAATTCATTTGTATCCCCAGATAATTAAATTCATCTACGGTTTCTAATACACATCCGTCATATAACCACTTTTCTTCTTTTCTTAATTTACCATCGTTTCGGAAAACCATTACTTTAGTTTTGGTAGTGTTTACAGTAAGGTTCCATTTCTTTGTGTAAAGTAATAAAGTATCTAACATTTTTTGCAGTCCCTCGGGAGTTTCTGCCATTAAAACCATATCATCAGCATACATAATTAAAAACAAGTTAATAGTATATAACTCAATAGATGGACATCCTTCTGTTAGGAAATTCATTTCACAGTCGTTGACATACATGGAGAACAATAATGGTGACATTATTTCACCTTGGAATAACCCATTTTGACATTTAAAAAAATCGGACATATTATTATTATATTTGACACAACATTTCACATTTTTATAAAGTGCTCTTATAATATTCAACATTTTCCCTTCAACACCTTCTTTAATAAGTTTGTACCACAAATTTTGTCTGTTTATAAAATCAAAAGCTTTCTTGTAATCAATAAAACAGCAATATAGTCTTTTCCTACTTTTTTAAAATTTTACTTATTAAGGTTTGTAAAACAAAAATGGCGTCTACAGTAGATAAGTTTTTCTTAAAGCCAAACTGAGCGTCACTTAATTTAGAATAATCACTATCAAATTTCATTAGGCGCTCATTTAAAATTGATGTAAAAATTTTACCTAAACAACTAACTAGTGTGATGCCCCTGTAATTATTGGTATCATTTTTATCACCTTTCTTGAAGATAGGTATAATATTGCCTAATGACCATGATGAAGGATAAAAACCAGATTTAAAGATATTATTGAACAATTGGACTAAGCAAGGCAAAAGTACCTCTTTTCCTTTAATAAAATACTCATTTAATAGTAAGTCTGGCCCACAAGCCTTAGAATTATTCAAGTTTCTGATAGCTTTAAGAACTTCACTATCAGATATCTGATTATCTAATTCATGAAACATATTATTTGGTACATTTATGTCATAATCATTTAAAAAATCATTGACCATTAGATTATCCACAGGTTCTGTTGTTGATAATTCACTAAAATAATTATAAAAATCTTGTTCGTTAAGATTACCATGAACAATATTTTTCTTTTTCCTGAATTTACTGTAAAAAGCTTTAGGATTACTTTTTCTCAGAAAAGCCATCATATTTCCTTGTTGAGCTACATATTCACGTTTTAATTTAGCTTCGAGTTTTTTTATAAATACGCTTTTTAGATGTAAAAATGTTTCTATTTTCTTCTGACTTATCAGAATTGAAAATAAATAAAGCGTTTTTGAAATCAGTATATCTTTTCTTACAAAGTTCATTAAACCATGGCTTGTCCTCTACTCGAGTTTTTCTAGTCCGTCTTGGTGTACCTGTAATAGTATTTAAAGGCAATAACAATTCAGTATTAATGACTGACATTATTTCTTTCTGTGTATTCATGAATCATGACATCTCTGTCTATGTATCTATCACCGACACCATCGTTGCCTTCTTGTTAAAATCTGGCAATATCTAAATCAATGACAGCCACCGTTTCTGTATAAGTGACTGACGCCATACTGTGAACTGTCACAAATAAGCAGCTGAATATTTTGTTATCACATAATCGGCCAGTTATGACGGATAATGATTAAGTATTTATGACTTGCACCACATGTGTGTATTAACAACAGTTAAGGAGGTCATCCTGTCGATATATATACATTTTGTATGTATGGCCGACAACATCTGTGTGCATTTTTTTTTTCAAAACGACTCAGTGTTATTTTCAAAAGCTCAAAACCTGGTCCCAGAACATGCTTAAATGTTTCCCTGTTTATTTTAATTGAAAACAGACCCCGCAGTATATTATAATCAACGTTAAAGAGGCTTACCCGCAGACGGACCGGTAAACGGCACATCTCCGATCACTAAATAAACTTCAGTACACGTTTCTATGTGACAAAATTAGAGGCTTTCCGACTTTATTTCTTGAAAACAATTACAGAATATGTATTTAAAAGACGTTTTAAAATTCAACCTGAGAGGGAAATGTATGGAATATAACGGCAAATCTTCTTTGTAAATCGCCGCTGCCTTTGAAGTTATCACTGTGCGGCACTGTGCACGTGCTTGTTTCTTTGATGTGTCAATCAAATTAGACTCCACTTTATAGCGGGGACTTATTGCGGGTTGCGATTAAATAAATAATATTTAAAAAATGAGGTTTTAATATCACTTTTCAGCGTTTTATAAGGAAAATAAAATGAAAAACTCAACAATTCCAACAATCTGTCATGTGTAAAAAATCTTTTTCTATTAGCCAATTTTTCTGATCTCTCTGCGGGCAAGCCTCTTTAACGACAGTAACCAGCTACGTCTGTGTATTGATGACTGATCATGACATCATCTTCATCTTTGTATCAAATGCCTTACACCATCTTTGTCTTTGTATTATATTAATGATTGACACCACTTCTGTCTGCGCATTGATGACTGTCGCCATTGTATTATATTAATGAGTAACAAAACCTTTGTCTGTGTTTTGATGGCTGTTCATGACACCATCTTCGTCTTCGTATCAAATGTCTAATATTATTTTCGTCTGTGTATTACACCATCTTTGTCAGTGTATGGATGACTGAAACCATGTTACATTAGATTTTAGTGCCATGTAACAACACGTTAGATGCGACGTAATTTATTGTGACAACATATTCTTATAATGATTCCACGTGAAAGCATTCGGGATTTAATGTGATAGCATATAAGATGTCGAAAGTGACGTCTTATACCATGTGACAACAAATATTATGGTAAGTGAAAATACAAGTGATGTAATTTAAAAAAATGGGTGGTATCATGCAACAACATACATGTACATCATGTGATGTAATAGGAAACAAATGTCACATGACGACATCAATGGATGTCATGTGTCAACATGCATGTGTTATGCAATAGTCGATATAATTTCCTCAGAATTTAGTTCAAAGCGAGCTATAATCACAGGTTTTTGGAATAGCGGGTATAACGGGGATGAAGTCTACTAAAATAAACGTTTAGGAAATATCTTTCATGCTTTTTAGGACATCAAGACAATAAGAGAAAATCGCGTTACTAGCCTCTTTTGAAGTGTAATGTATATATTTTGTGTATGACGGATTACAGAAATTAACACTGAGTACAGTTTAAACACTAGCAGAATCCTATTCAATGTACAAATGCTCCTACTGGTTGATGAACTAAACTCAATTTACTTCAACATGGTAAAGATCATATCATATATACTAGCGGAAAAAAAGAAACTCAACTTCAGTTTGTCTTGACAAGTGTTCTAAATTCAAATATTCACACTCTGAGCTATCTCCGTGCATTGTGAAAATGTTCTTTAGTTCAAATTCTGTCGACCGTGATCCCGCTTGAGGCTGCTTGCTTTTGCAGGTTTTTCAAGAAAGCGTGCATCCAGGATACTCTTGCACCATACATGTATGTGCTGGTAAATCATTACATATCGAACACTGGAACAGTACAGATCAGTTACATATTTCTTTTCGAAGCGATTGTACAGCGAAATGCCGCGATTGAGTGAAGTCGCTAGGGGTATGGACATTGCTCTGATAATGTTGGCGCATTCGCAACGTCATATAGCCAAGCAATATGGTTTACACGAGATAACAATATCCCGTTTAGTTGGGCGTCTCAGAACCACAGAGAGATTAGGAAACCGCCCGAAGAGCGGACGGCCGCGCATTACATCGCGACGTCAAAATAAAGGCATACGTCTCCCGCACCTCCGTAACCGATTTCAGGCGGCGACGGAGACGGCATGTCAAGTTGTCGGCACTCATGGTCGGCCAGCGTGTCCAAGAACGTCTAGGAATCGGTTGCGGGAGTTTGAGTAAAGGCCACGACGTCCTTCTGATGGTCCGCCACTTACGCACAGGCGACGCCAACATCGAATGCAGTGGCTGCTTTCACATGCACCTAATCGGTTTCGTTTGGCCCATTGGTGACGCGTATTGTTCACTGACGAGTCTTGCTTTATGTTTGACATGTCAGGTGGAGGACGTGTCGATCCACAGGGGCTTGGCACGATTTTCCAAATGATAGTCCATAGTCTCGATACTATATACATAATTATATAGACTATCATTTGGAAAATCGTGCCAAGCCCCTGTGTGTCGATCCACGTCGTGATGAGCGACACTCTGACGCTTGAGTAACGTCAAAACGGCAGATTCGGCGGAGGGTTTGTTATGGTATGACCAGGGGAAATCTCAAGGCGTTGGAATCACCTCTCGTGGTTATTCATGGTTATCTTACAGAAGTAAGATATATATCGGGACCAGGACTTGAGACCACACGTTGCAGGAACGCGAAGCCCCATGTTGATAGGGTTTGCGTGGCTTTCTTGCTCAAAGCAGCGTTCCAGTTCATAATTGGCCACCATACAGTCTAGGTGTGCCTCAATCCAACATTTGCGGGATGAGCTAGACGGGAGGATTAGGAAGCGCGTCAACGTCCCATATAACGTCTCCAACTCACGCAGGCCCCTATTTCAGGAGTGGAATAATATTCCTCAAAGGGACTATAAAGACCTTGATAGGGTCAATGTTCAAGAGAGTAAGATGCCAGAGGCGGGCATACAAGCTGATTTAGATCAGGGAACGGCGTAGGACACCCTTCTTGTAACGGTATTCACGCAAACAACGTCTATGATAGGACAACACAAATCATCAACATGTATTCAGTAATGATTAAATTATCGAGAAACCCAATGCAAACCATGGTCAAATCATCGAAGAGTCATGTAAAACAAGAGGCCCTATGGGGCCTGTATCGCTCACCTGGTTGGATTAGACCAAATGTCAAAATAATGTTCATGTTCAATTCGTTTTATTTGTAAATCTCAAACAATGCTATATATGGTTATAGTGTGGGGATCCCAACTACTTTAAAGAAATAATGAAGTCCAGACTCTCTAAGGCCTGAAAGATCTCAAGAATTGAGAGGTTTTAGAACATGCATTCATCACTTTATGACAAGTAGAGATTTAGATGAATTACGTTTATTTCCCCTATTGGGCCCCGCCCCTTTGGCCCCTCGGGAGTCAGAGTCACCATTTATGCAAAATCTGTTCCCCTTCCCCCAAGGATGTTTCTGACTAAATTGGGTTCAAATCCATTCATTACTTTATGACAAGTAGTGATTTAAAGGAATTACCTCTATTTCCCCTATGGGGCCCCTGCCCCTTTGGAACCTCGGGGTCAGAGCCACCATTCATGCAAAATCTGTTCCCCTTCCCCCAAGGATGCGTCTGCCCAAATTGGGTTCAAATCCATTCATAACTTTGACTAGTAGCGATTTAAAGGGAATTACCTCTATTTCCCCTATTGAGCCCCATCCCTTTGGCCCCTCAGGGTTCAGATTCACCTTTATGCAAATCTGTTCCCCTTCCCCCAAGGATATTTCTGACTAAATTGGGTTCAAATCCATTCATAACTTTATGACAAGTAGCGATTTAAAGAATTACCTCTATTTCCCCTATTGGGCCCCGCCCCTTTGGCCCCTCGGGGTCAGAGTCACCATTTATGCAAATTCTGTTCCCCTTCCCCCAAGGATGTTTCTGACCAAATTGGGTTCAAATCCACTCATAACTTTATGACTAGTAGCGATTTAAAGGAATTACTTCTATTTCCCCTATTGGGCCCCGCCAATTTGGCCCCTCAGGGGTCTGAGTCACCATTTATGCAAAATCTGTTTCCCTTCCCCCAAGGATGTTTCTGACCACATTGGTTTCCAATCCATTCATAACTTTATGACTAGTAGCGATTTAAAGAATTACCTCTATTTCCCCTATTGGGCCCCGCCCCTTTGGCCCCTTGGGGTTCAGAGTCACCATGTATGCAAAATCTTATCCCCTTCTGCCAAGGATGTTTCTGACCAAATTTGGTAAAAATCCAATAACAGCTTTTTGACTAGTATCAATTTGAAGCAAATGTTGACGGACGGACGGAGGGACGACGGACGGACGGACGCCGCACCATGACATAAGCTCACCGGACCTTCGGTCCAGGTGAGCTAATAATAACTACGAAAATAAACCTGCTTTTTTTTTCACTAGCATTTATAGATGTCAGTAGAGAGAAAGGGAGCAGGAGTTAGTATAGATGGACTAAAATAACAGATATGACAGAAAATAAAGAATCGTAAGAAACAGACATCCTTTAAAGAAGTTCATGATTATCCCTAGTTTGTTTGGATAAAAGGTTAAAAGTGCATTTTCTCTATTAGATTGTATGGAGCATTTGCTGTATGTTTAGCTATTCATTATGTCAAGGTTATTGGACAACTACATGTATGCTTCAATATACATGTATGTAAAATCATGTGGGACATGAGTTAAGGTTTGTGTAAAATGTTTTTTGGAGGAGTGACCCTGCAGTCTATTTTGTTTTCTGTTGTTGGACATTATTAAGAAATCCACTTTCACAGCATAAATTGACTATCACAAAACACAAAGTGAGGAACTTATAATAATAATCAATAATCTCTTGGTCACTTGACTGAATCCCACACCAGATTAGTCTGTAGCTCCAGACTGACCATAGTAAGGGCTGAAGAAGGCCACCAGGTAGTGGTCGAAAACTACCCGTGAGTAAAATTGATTTATTTGTTGAGTGACATTGTTAAAAATTTCATTTATTTTAATAATCCTTACTTCTATGTTAACTTCGCCCTAGATTACTAGATTAATATAAAACATTTAGAGTGGGATCAGAAATATGACCACTTATAGTCTAAATAACACAACAAATCATTTCATTTTTTTTTCAAAACAACCATGTTTTAATATAACTAGGTCAAGACAATCTCAGGAACATTTCAACTTTGACCTCACTCACGCAGATGGACATTGAAAAAGTTTTGAAAAGTTTTCATACAAATGTAACATGACATACTATTTTGTGGCTTTGATAAAATTGCACATTTTAAGCTTCCTCAGAAGTTTAGAACAGTATTCATAAGATCATTACTTGCAAGGAAGTGAAAGGTCTTCTTAGTGCAGTCAAACCATTTACATATCATCCTCATACTTTGAGCCAGATGATCTGATAATACAGACACCAATCAATTTTTTTTAGTATTCATGTTTCCCTCAAACTTGGTTCTGCTGGCTTTATGGGGTGTGCATGGACATATTTCCATGGCGATTGAACAGGCGCTTGTGAAACAAAATTCTCTTCTGTTTTTACCTCTCTGTAATACACCAGATTTTCCTTCAAGTCTGCATGTAATCCTGACTTATCAATATTTAACCCAAATGCATCAGCCAATTTTCTCCGAGTTAAAACTGTGAAATTCAAGAACAGCCAAATGACAATTATGGTCAACTCATTTAGTTTGTATTTAGAACCTGGATACCATAACTTGTACTCTTCCCTGATGTGCAGTAAGCAGTCACTTTCAGGGTCATACAAACAAATAGAAACATGATCTGATGTGGTTCCAATCGTTGGAATAAAGAAACCTGATAGAGCACTTTTGTTCCGGTTAACTTGAGCAAATCCATTTGTAATAGCTTCAGCCAAGACTTGCTCCAAAACCTTTGAGTCCAGCAGAACACACTGATGACGTCTCTTGTATTCCCCTACTATATCACAATTTTTGTCAGTTTCTACCTTTCTTTGTTTTCTTTGAGGTTCATCATTATCACTTTCATCATCCTCAATCTCTTGAAAGTCATCAGTTTGTTTTTTTCCGAATACCACAGCAACTGTACGGTTCACCATTGTATCGACTCTGCCATGCCATGTTCTCTTTGATCCTGTTGACAAATAATACAAATGAGTATCTGTACTCTCACAGGTATAAAAAAGGTCTAAAAATAGTCACCTGAGTAACACTATGTGAGCTGATCTTAATCTTACTCTTATTTTTTGACTGGTTTATTATTGTTTAACGTGTGGTGATTGCGAATGTGTGTTTGGGAGGCTGTTGTATGTCCATGTTAAAGTTTCCTTATGGAAGTTAATAACAACTATTTTCATCGGCCCCTAAATGAACTACTTACAAATAGGGACTTCATCTAGGTGACCCTATATGTATTTGTGCAGTTTGAGAATAATCCTTTAAGAACTTCTCCAGAAATCGTGATAATAAGATATGACTGTCAAGAACAGCCATGGCAACCTTTTGGCCATGTTGTTTTTCTGATCAGTGTCAAAATGATCAATTAGGAAGCAAGAGAAACATACATGTGAAATGAAAATGATCCATCCAGAACTTCTTCACTTATATTACTACACCATAACTACATGTATGTCAACAAAAACCAAGATGGCCATCTGTCAGTCATGTATAAAAAATACCCAGCTCATCTCATGTACAATGTTTATATATCAACAACAATCTTAAACTTTCTAAATCTAAGATGGCCACCAGTGTCAGCCGTTTTGTTCAGTTAGCGAATTCAATTTTGACTGCATGGGTACAAAAAAGCAAAGTGGAGAACCTACATATCAATTTGGAGAAATATTGCTTCAATTCCTCAAAGAAATAGCAATATAAACTTCAACTGCCAATCCAAGATAACAGTCTGTTTGGCATTTCATTTGTCTAATCAATCTCAAAATTAAATGGGCATTACGTATACTTTTAGACCACAGGAATCATACACATAAAATTTGAGAAATATCATTCTATTACTTCAAAATAGTGATAACAATTAAGGATTGAATAGGGATGGATAGCCAACGGACCACGGACACTGAGGATGATTTGAACAGCCCACCATAATTCTCATTAATACTAGATAGTATTCAAATTAATGAATTGATTCATTTTCTGGTAAATCTAAGAATACATGAGGCCCAATAGACCTGAACCACTCACTTGTATCTGTTTGGTTTCCTTAAGCCAATAACTGCTAATCTAAAAACCAATTCCCCCAGCAAGCTACTACAACAAGAGGCCCAATGGGCCTGTATCGCTCACCTGGCTCTACAGCAGTTTTGAAATTGATTGAGGTCATTTATCTCTTTATTCAAATATCATAGTAAGCTAGGTTTATTCATATTAATAAATTTTCTAGTCCTTCATTCCAGCATTCTATTGGCCTACTATCAGGTCTGGGAGGCTCATGGCTATCGCAAAAATTATTGTTTACAGATTTAAGCTGATTTCACCCCTGTGACCTTGAATGAAGGTCAAGGTCATTTATTTGAACAACCTTGGTAGCCCTTCACCCCAGCATGCTACAGCTCCAATATCAAGTCCCTGGGCCTCTTGGTTATTGAGAAGAAGTCGTTTGAAGATTATAGCCTATTTGACCCAAGTGACCTTGAATGAAGGTCAAGGTCATTTATTTGAACAAACTTCGTAGCCCTTCACCCAAGCATGCTACAGCCCCAATATCAAGTCACTGGGCCTCTTGGTTATTGAGAAGAAGTCGTTTGAAGATTATAGCCTATTTGACCAATGTGACCTTGAATGAAGGTCAAGGTCATTTATTTGAACAAACTTTGTAGCCCTTCACCCAAGCATACTACAGGCCCAATATCAAGTCCCTGGGCCTCTTGGTTATTGAGAAGTTGTTTGAAGATTATAGCCTATTTGACCCATGTGACCTTTAATGAAGGTCAAGGTCATTTATTTGAACAAACTTTGTAGCCCTTCACCCCAGCATGCTACGGGCCCAATATCAAGTCCTGGGTCTCTTGGTTATTGAGAAAGTTGTTTGAAGATTAAAGCCTATTTGACCCATGTGACCTTGAATGAATGTCAAGGTCATTTATTTGAACAAACTTTGTAGCCCTTCACCCCAGCATGCTACAGACCCAATATCAAGTCCTTGGGCCTCTTGGTTATTGAGAAGAAGTCGTTTGAAGATTATAGCCTATTTGACTCATGTGACCTTGAATGAAGGTCAAGGTCATTTATTTGAACAAACTTTGTAGCCCTTCACCCCAGCATGCTACAGACCCAATATCAAGTCCTTGGGCCTCTTGGTTATTGAGAAGAAGTCGTTTGAAGATTATAGCCTATTTGACCCCTGTGACCTTGAATGAAGGTCAAGGTCATTTATTTGAACAAACTTTGTAGCCCTTTAGCCCAGCATTCTACGGGCCCAATATCAAGTCCCTGGGCCTCTTGGTTATTGAGAAAAAGTTGTTTGAAGATTAAAGCCTATTTGACCCATGTGACCTTGAATGAAGGTCAAGGTCATTTATTTGAACAAACTTTGTAGCCCTTCACCCCAGCAAGCTACAGGCCCAATATCAAGTTACTGGGTCTCTTGGTTATTGAGAAGAAGTCGTTTGAAGATTATAGCCTATTTGACTCATGTGACCTTGAATGAAGGTCAAGGTCATTTATTTGAACAACTTTGTAGCCCTTCACCCCAGCATGCTACAGGCCCAATATCAAGTCCTTGGGCCTTTTGGTTATTGAGAAGAAGTCGTTTGAAGATTATAGCCTATTTGAGCCCTGTGACCTTGAATGAAGGTCAAGGTCATTTATTTGAACAAACTTAGTAGCCCTTCATCCAAGCATGCTACAGGCCCAATATCAAGTCCCTGAGCCTCTTGGTTATTGAAAAGAAGTCGTTTGAAGATTATAGCCTATTTGACCCATGTGACCTTGAATGAAGGTCAAGGTCATTTATTTGAATAAACTTTGTAGCCCTTCACCCAAGCATGCTACAGGCCCAATATCAAGTCCCTGGGCCTCTTGGTTATTGAGAAGAAGTTGTTTAAATGAAAAAGTTGACGCCGGACAGACGGACGGACGGACGACGATGGACGCCGCACCACGGCATAAGCTCACTTGCCCTTCGGGCAGGTGAGCTAAAAATACATCTACCATGACCCAGCATCGATTGGTTATATAGAAGAAGTTCATCAGACATTTTATCCTTGTGACATTGAATGCAAGTCAGAACTAGAACACTGACACGTCAGAAAGGGCCCCGCTATGTGTCTGACCCTTCAGGGTAAATGTAATAATTATTGTCAGTGTTTTTCCTGCCTATATAACTGGGTGCGCCAAACGACCCCATTCTCAATGCGTTTTAGCCTGATTTTTTCCCAAAATCAACTCGAAAATTCCCAATAATTTCAACCAATCAGAAACCTCCATTTGTTACCATGGCAACAGACGGTTTCATAAGTGGTACCATTGTGTTTGGCTTCCCTAAAAACCCGTATGTACCAATTTTCACCGAAATCGAACAATATAGAAATTTCAACCAATCAGAAACCTCCATTTGTTACCATGGCAACAGACGGTTTTGTAAGTGGTACCAATTTTCACCGAAATCCTTCAACTCTTGTCAATAATTTGGCGCAAAAGAAAAAAACGGACAGACGGACGGACAGACAGACAGACAACCTGATTACTATAGGGCACCACATCTTCGATACGGGGCCCTAATAAACCAGGTTATTTATTAAACAAAATTACAGTTAACCTGGTTATTGCTACAAATTAAAATCAATCAGGTTATAAGATTAACCAGGTTATAAGTACAAACTTCAATGGGAAATTTATATAATTAACCAGGTTATTAGTACAAACTACAATAAGTTATATAATATTATATTCAACTTAGGTTATTAGTATAGGAGCAGTTGATGGTGATATCACGTCGGAAAACTAAGTAAGCACAAACATTTCATGTTATTAGATGATTTGTGCTGAATAAAGCCTTTTGAATAATGATAGGATTACATTCCTTTTCTAAAAAAAAAAGTAAATGACAATTTTAGACCTTTTAAATCCTTCAAACGAATTTAAATTGTTGAAGCAATCAAAGTTTCCAATTGAGAACAAGATCATTCATTGATAAGAAAATGTCAAAATTGTTTCGACTGCTAAAATCCAAAAGGGTCGATTACCTGGCATTTTGAAGCCGACCCAGGATGACCTTGACCGTTGACCTTTGAACTTGTGACCTTGAACTATGAGTTTGATCATTCTGTCAGTTAACTCTTGGTTTATTTCTTGACAACTTTGCATAATCGAATAGTGAACAGTTAAAAACAACAAAGATCCAGTATTTTCATGTTAATGTTAAAATCCAATATGGCCGCCTAACAGCCATTTTGAATCTGATTTGCATGAAATACTACACATCTGATCTAGGATGCATGAGGAATCATCAGTTCCAATTTGATACAAATCCTTTATCTCCTTCAATCATTTTTGTGCAGAAGAAAAAAAACGGACAGACGGACGGACAGACAGACGGACGGACAGACGGACAGACGGACGGACGGACGGACGGAAGGACAACCTGATTACTATAGGGCACCCGCATCTCTCGATGCGGGGCCCTAATTACTCTATTCATTAACACAAACTTGGTTAATACCTTCATTCCATGTATGCTACAGGCCCAATATCAGAACGCAATGAAGGCCTTATTATTATTGAAAATAAGTTGTCGGAGTTTTAAATACATTTTATTTGATTTCAGTTCTGCAAGGGAGATAATTGTCCATTGATAAAAGCGAATTGATCTTACCTACTGATGTGTCTCCTGCAGAAATCTTAGCCTTACAGCCACAGCCACATTCTTTTGGTAGTTGCTCTGCATATTTATCCACCTCATACACCTTGCCCGGGACCAACTGGGAAAATAGGTGATGTGCAAATCCAGCCATAATGTGTGTCTCTTTATTTCCACTTGTTAGAAGAGAGGCTTGTGTTACAATTTTCTGAATTGCCTCTTCATGTTTTTTTTTCTCTGGAAAATATTAACAAGATTGCAATGTAATGATTTTTAAGTACTGGAGGTAGAGTACAAGGACTCACTTGTCCATTTAAAACAATGAATTTAACAATTGAATACATTGAACAATGATAAATATGTCACACCATTACCATTCAGAATTCAACCAAAATAATCTGAACTGACTTCAAAACTTAGAAGGCCCAAAACACTGAAGGCTAAAAGGTTTACTCTACAAAAGCTGTACAGTTGAGTCAGAAGCTAGTTTATAACAAGAAGTGCCAGCTTAAGCTGTATCTCTTACCTGGTTAATTTGACCACACGTCAAAATAATGTTCAAGTTCCATGGAGTGGGGAAAGAACCCCTGTGCATATTCTATCATAAGGATTATGTTTATCTCTTGATGCCAAGTAATGCTATGGTTATGGGATGGGCTGCTGAACATTTCAAAGATATATCAAAGAAACTAATTTTGTAGAGGTGGGGAAACCCAAGGCCATCTATTTTAGGATGCATTTGTGTTTATGTCTTGAAGCCCAACAATGATAAGGATTATGGGGTCGGGATCTCAACTGCTTCAAAGATCTTAGAAACTACAGTTAAGTTCCTAGGGATGGGGAAGGACTCACAGACCATTTGTGCAACATTATTGTGTTTATACCTCTTGATGCCCATCAATGATATTGACATTCATTGGATTGGGTCTCAATAGTTTCAAAGATATAACAAAGGGACTAAGTCTTTAGGGGTGGGGAAAAACCCAAGGGCCTATTTTTACAACATGAATATGTTCACCTTGTGTTGCCAAGCAATGCCATACATGGTTTGGGGTTGGGAATCTCATCAGTTTCAAAGTTAAAAGAATAAAGTCTTTCATAGCAATATAACCGAATACAATGTTCCTTTTGCCCCGCCCCTCAGGCTCCTGAGGAGTCAGTCCAATCATTTGTATAAATTTCAATCCCAATCACCTAGATATGTTATCAATGAAATATGAATGTCATACAGTACATTGCTTAGTTCAAGAGAAGAAGTCTTCTTTAAAGTCAATATCAATATTGCCAAATTGCTCCCTTTTGGCCCCACCCCTCAGGCCCCTAGGGGCATGCAGCCTTACCATTTGTACAATTTTGAATCCCCAACCCAAGACGATGCTACCAGAAATATATGAGCGATATCCAATGTTTGTTTACAGATAAGTCATTTTAATTAAATTATATCAATGTAGCCAAATGGACATATTTTGGCTCCATCCCTCAGGCCCCTTGATGGTCAGCCCCAAAATTTGTACAGTTTTAAATTCCCAACCCTTAAGATGCTACCAGACAAATATGAGCAATTTCATTGCATTTGATTCATTTTTAGCATATTACAGAGCATTTCTGTGATTAAAATGGTGTAAAAATCACACCTTGTTATCAAGATTGCACAGATGAGCTGATAGAAGCAACCAAGATTAATATTGGGATAATGGGAGACAGCAGCATCAAATGTAAATATTATAAGAAATTCTTCAAGGTGATGACACCATCAGGACGTAATGAGCCATATGTCATGAAAACTGACAAGAACAGTCTTAATGGTGCAACTATCTGCTTTGTTGCAAAAAATAGTCTGCCCTTCCATAATAACATTAATGACAAAAAATGTGGAAAAATTTTGTAAATGTTTAGTGGTTACAAGGAGAATCCTTTTTTGGTCGCAGTGATAGATTATAATAACATCTATTACTTTTAAATAGATGGGGTTATTGGTAAAAGACTGCCTATTATCTTTCTGCAATTTGTTCACAGTTATTTGAGCTGGATTGTTCCAATGGATTTGTTCCATTGACGTATTTGTCATTGAAGTAAATGATACCAATATATAGTTTTGTTTGTATTTGTTTCTGTCAAACTAAGATGTAGATAAATTTTGAGTTAATTGAGTTAGAGTTGCTTCCCTTGGTACAGGGAATCCAGATGCTTGGTACATGTACACACACATACAGGGGGCGTTGCAAATTATACTTCTTGGAATTCATAGAGATCAGTAAAATTGTAAAATTTCATATTGTATTGGTTAAGTTTTAGAAATTTTCTTCAAGATTAAAAAAAAAATATGCTATTCAGCTAAAATTTTGATTGTCAGAAAGTTGTAATTCGAGATTGATGGCATTGATTAAATGTTAAAGGTTTTGTAAAGGTAGGCGGCCATTTTAATCAGTGGGGCAAATGAAGTTGTCAAATTAATTTGATATCATTCAGTATCAATATCAGTGGATGAATATTTATTTATGAAGAACACTTTAGCTTATATGCATTTGTTGTCGGTAGCCAATAATATTTGTAAACAGCCGTGACAAATATATAAAGCCAAAAAAATAAAATGAAAAAATTCCTTTTCAGTCTTATGTTCAATAATAAATACATAGAATATGACAGAATAAAAACATTACCTCATCATTAAAATAATAATAAAACAATCTAACACATTATTGTTGTGATATTTTTTCTATCTAATTAAGACAAGTTACCTCGGTTTTTTTTTATTTCATCAGTTATCAAAGGAAACACATGTTGTACAAACTGACAGTCTTTGCCTTCTGATGCCTGTAGTGTGGGGCCCAATAGGGGGAACAGACAATTTTTTAGAACTAATCTAGTACAAAGCATCCTTTCTGATTCAATTTTGCAGGTAGCTACAATATTAATGTAGGTAACCCTCACCCCCACCACACCTCCCTGCCATGGGCTAAAGGGCCCCATAGGGCAGATAGATCTAATCATAGAAGTATATCTCCAGTTGTGTTATGAATGTATTTGAACAAATTTCATTTGAAGTATCCTTTGGTAAAGGGCCCAGGACTCAATTTTTAAGTATAAGGATCTGCAGAGTATAAGGATCTGCAGAGGGGTGTGTTTGCTGAGTTTATCACCCCATGATCAGCCAGTGTCATTATAAGGAAGGGGCTCCTTGTAGTAGATGGTGCCTACCTCACTAGCAACATACACGAGGCCCAGCCAATGCCATCCAAAGCAATTAGGGTCAAGGGCACTCAAGGCATGGATGGACACAACCATGACAGGCTCAGAATTTGAAACATGCACATCAGACCAGGGATTATGTAGGCCTGGGTGCTCTACTGAGTACTGAGATTATGTAGGCCAATTAACAGTCTATTACCAACTGGGCTTAGTCCTATGATATAGGACTACTAAGGTTCATATCATGATTTTTTTGTACGTTTATAATCAGATACATTGTATTTACATTTTTTGAATTGTTAATTGTCGAACCTCAAAGTCTTATCGATAGTTGCAAAAAAATGTGGAGCAAATCTAAAAATTACTAACCAGTTTCATACGGTAGTTTTTTCAGTTTAATAAATGTTAAAAACAAATTTTAACTATATCGTAGAGCATTTACCAAGCTTGTTGTTGAATTTACCAGTTCTATTCATTAGAATGAATCCATCGGTAAACAAACTGCGAGTGTGCCGCCATATTAGTTGGAAAAGTGTATGTTGCATATATTTTCTGGAATACACTTACAAACAAAATCATCTCAAACAATTATGTGTTTTGCATAAAAAATATCTCCAGAATTAATTAACCTACGGAACGTTTTTGATGTGACCTAATAATAGACTTGTGTTGATCACTTATGGTACCTTTGAAAAACACTAAAACTTATTGATACCTTACACTCCAATCACAATGGTACAGTTAAGTGTAAGCTAACCTGTACACCCTAGTGCGCTACTAGTGCACTACGTTTAAACTAGTGGTGCACTACGTTTTAGCTACAGGTAAACTAGTAGTGCACTACGTCCAGTCAGGTGTGACCACAAATCCCCCTATACAAGTAATGGACAGTGCCACTGGACACCTGTGGTAGATACCTGTATTTGTTACATATACATACCTGTGTAAATTGACTGCCTTACATGTATATCTGTCATCCTGACTTTACCTGGTATATTTAAATGTTGATTAAATTTTATCTAATATCAACTCAAAATAAAATTGGCTGCGGTTCTTATATATATTGCACAAGAACTTTATTAAAACTCTATGAATTGGATTTGTAGTGGGGTTTTTTTTATCATTTTTTTTTTAACATTTCATTATAGTTTGAAATTAAGGTTTATCTTCATGATTTCAAAAAAAATATGCTTTTCGTTTATTTACATTTCATATTAATGATTAATTCTACCTAAGGCCTTGATGACTGTTTGTAGATTTTTTTTCTCAAGTACACTGTATTATGTATACATATATACATACATGTCTTAATATTTATTATTTTATCAGGCAAAAATGTTTTAAAATTCAATGTATTGTTACTTCACTTATATCTGTTAATTCAACCATGAAATCATTTCATAGTACATAATCAAGAATCAAGAATCAGAAATTTCATATATTCTCATTTATGTTCTGTAAGAGACATATAATACAGTACGAGGAGGGTGATTTGGTACTCAAACGCTCACAGAGCGTTGACCCGCGCAGCCCTCCGCTCAGAATTTGCACGGGTTTGCAGCGGGATTGCCGCGGGTTTTGAGCGGGCTTCGAGCGGATTGGCAGCAGGTTCGGGCGCGGGCTTGAGCGGGTTCGGGCGCGGGCTTGAGCGGACGTGTAGCGGACCCGCTCGCCGGGCGGGCTTGTAGCGGGCCCGCTCGAGCGGACTTGTAGCGGACCCGCTCGAGCGGAATTGAATAGGACCCGCTCAATCAGTATTGACGGTAGACTTTCAACAGCCTGGTGTCGATTAATTATACTTTAATTACCATGTATATGTTTTCAGTTGTATCGTCCATCGTAAGTATTTATTGGATGATGTACCTCAACTATGAGATACAAATTCATATGTGTAATGTATTGCTCATGAAATCGTTGTTATAAGTTGAATTATATCTGCAATGATGTACAATATGACAGTGTACTTGATGTCAGCCCATTTTGATAAAAGTATTTGTAGGGAAATATTGTAGTTATTAAAGTTCAAATAGACTATTTTCATACATGTGCAAGAACACTCACGAGTCATAAATCCAGTAATACTGGATATAGTCGTCATTTAGTGTTAGGAGCGGAGTCAATACATTGTAAATGTATCCTGTGACTGCTAACTGGTGACCGCCTTCTTTGGGAAAACGGAAAGGTAATCATTCCGGTTAATGGTGGACAATGAACCAAGTGTCCGCAGTAGCATTATTTCATTCTTACGGAATGGGGACGGGTCAAAAGGCGGTTTTGTCATCATTTCTAGAGTACTTAGGACGGTCGGATCTTGGTCAGAATTTTTGTGCACCTCGAGTGGGATATGGGGAACACGGAAATGTGCTCAATCCGGTAACCATTTTAATAGTGGACAATGAGCCACGTGTCCACGGCAGCATTATTACAATTCTGATTTAGCTGACCTTTGTATAGATGGCGTTTTGTGCATGACCTCGGAGAGGCCACATAAGGGGCTCGTTATTTTGATCTCGACTTATTTTTACGTAGACATTTGAAGTATTTAGCTAGCAACATGTCTGTTTGAGAAAATTATCTTTGAATTTCTGTAGTAAGTTTCATAAACTTTACAATTATTTGAACATTTCGTAGTTTTAAATCTACGGCCTAAAGATATTGTGTTTTTATTACTATCATTATTTATGTGTCCATCGGGGACATCTCTTGCATGGCTAATATCACGGACATACACTTACATATATTACCGGTAGATATCGAAATCAGTGCTAATAGTTTCCCAACTATAGTAGCTAATCATTTAATTACTTTCTTATCAGAAAAAAAATCGTCACAAGTGCATTGCTCTACTCGAGCTGACTTGGATTATATTTTTTGTAATCGTATGATGTTGATGAGATGTATACTCGCAAGACTAATAAAGAATTGAAAGAATTGAAAAAATTGTTACCATTTTAGCAACCTGGTACAAAACTATTATGTGAGATATCGAACACTTTTGTAAAGGATAATCGATTGCCTTCCCGATCGCTTTTTGCCAGCAAAGAAATACATGTAGTACGGTCTTTGATTACAAGAGCATTATAGTATATACGTATGTATGTATATCTTATGTTGTATATATACTATTAAATGGAAATTGTCAAATAAAATACAGTTTAAACTATACAGACCACAAAACGATTGTGTGTGTAGTCCAATATTCTTTCTTTATTGTGAGAAAAACAATACGTTTGTGTCATCTGTCATGTGTATGTGATAAAAACGTCAACAAAAACACATTCTAAACATATTTTAATCAATTATAACGACAACATGGGAATATTTCCTGTCCTTTTTATTTCGGAAGTAAAAAAAAAAAAAAAAATACGTACTGACTATGCGAAAGTCACCATTATTATCAAGACCTAAGACCCAAACAATGTGAAGTATTTCCTCCTTCACCGAGCTATTGACCAGTCCATTTTATGTCCGATAAAGCCTGAGATTAGATTAACTCTAATTGTATTAGATACACAGTGTACATACATGTACATGTAATTGAAATTTTCCATTGAAACTGGTAGGTAACAAAGAGTTTCAGGAGAAGATATGAACCTTGTCTTCAGAGAATGTAGGAGATGAGTATCATTATCTGTTTTCCTGTAAAAACGCAATCATTGAAAATTTGCAAAGAAATTACATATTCTAAATTATTACCGCTCAAATCCAAATAAAACTAAACTAAAAGGTCTGTTAAAAGGTCATAATTATAAACGAAGTTCTAAATGATTTGTCTTTTTTTTTCTAAAAAAATCTCTTCTTTGATTACGTGTATGTAATATAATCCTATGAATATTATGTTTTTGTACCTGGATTGTTTATTCATATATATGTACGTGTGATACAATGTTAATGTTCCTCATGTAACACATTTCCATGTGTTATAGTATCCAAATAAAACTGTGTGTATGGAGACCACGTGGTACAAATCGCGTCATTTACAAATCATGATTGGAGTTAATCAAAGTGATATAGATAAATCCTCTATACACAGGACAAATACCGGTCGTGTACAGTGTAGTTAACGTTATAGAAATGTTTTCACCTGCTGTTAACATCTGCCAATCACAGATTTTGATTACAATATAGCGAGTATACCTGTATCGCAGTGACCCCATCGGACCCCTACGGCTTTTTTTTACCTGCGGGCAGAATGTTGTTACATAAGGATTTAGCCTATGCTCCATGTTTACTAGTCTACCTCATCATTCTTTATTCCTCAAAATTTGAGAGTACAAAAGGAATAAAAGAAAAAGTTAAATAGAAATGGACATAATTACATTGAATTATAACGCTAACTGCACATCGTGATTAAGAATCATTCTGAGTAACATATCTTATTTCACATCACTTAGGCGCGGAAGTAAATTTCAGCTGATTTCTTTAGTAGGTACGCACAGTCTTTGGTAAACTCTTCAGTTAAAACATCACTGTCAAATTCAAAGTCTGAGATTTTCACTTTGAAAATAGTCTGGAGCAGGAGCTCTTCTGACAGGTTAGAGATTATCAGATAAGGCTGCACTCCATAACAAGAGGCCCAGAGGGCCTGTATCGCTCACCTGGTTTCATGAGATATGAAACAAGAATGATGCTTAAGTATATTTGTCGCTGGTATTGCTATGTCAATATATATCATAAGCATTTTATATGGGTACATGTACATTGGTTTTATTTTAATACTAAAATGCCAAAAGGTACATTAATCCATGAAATGAAATTGACTTTTGGCGCGACCCCATAGGGATGCTACCACACAAATGTGAGTGATATCCATAGCTTAGTTTCAGAGAAGATCTTGTATAGACCAATTGGCCCCTTTTGACCCTGCCCTCTGCCCCCTGGGGTCAGCTCCTTCCTTTATACAATTTTGAATCCCTACCCCAATAGGATGCTAATAGTCAAATATGAGCTGTTTCAGAGAAGTTGTTCATATCAATTTAGCCAAATTGACCCCTTTTGGCCCAGCCCCTCAGCCTCCAGGGGGTCGGCCCCATCATTTGTACAATTTTGAATCCTTAACCAAAGTGAATGCTACCAGTCACATATTAAAGATATCCATTGCTTATTTTCAGAGAAAAAGTTGTTTATATCAATTTTGCCAAAATAACCCCTTTTGGCCCCACCTCTTAGGTCCCCTGGGGTCAGCCCTGTCATTTGTACAATTTTGAATCCCTACCCTAGGGTGTTGCTACCAGGTAAATATGAGTGATATCCATTGCTTAGTTTCAGAGAAGAAGTCGTTAATATCAATATAGCTATATTGACCCATTTTTGCCCCGCCTCACAGGCCCCTAGGGGGTCAGCACCACCATTTGTACAACTTTGAATCCCCACCCCATAGTGATTGCTTCCAGGCAAATAGGAGCAATATCCTTTGCTCGGTTTCAGAGAAGAAGTCGTTAATATCAATACAGCAAAATTGACCCCTCTTGGCCCCGCCCCTCGGGCCCCCCGGGGGTCAGCCACACCATTTGTACAATTTTGAATCCCCACCCCATATTGTTGCTACCAGGCAAATATGAGCAATATCGTTTGTTCGGTTTCAGAGAAGAAGTTGTTTATATCAATATAGCCCAAATGACCACATTTGGCCCCGCCCTTCCGGCCCCTGGGTTCAGCCCCATCATTTGTACAATTTTGAATCCCCACCCCAAAGTGATGCTACCAGGCAAATATGAGGGATATCCTTTGCTTGGTTCCAGAGAAGTAGTTTATATCAATATAGCTATATTGACCCATTTTTGCCTCGCCCCTCAGGCCCCTAGGGGGTCAGTCCCATCATTTGTACAATTTTGAATCCCCACCCCAAAGTTATGCTACCAGGCAAATATGAGTGATATCCTTTGCTCTGTTCCAGAGAAGAAGTCGTTTATATCAATATGGTAGCTATATTGACCCATTTTTGCCTCGCCCCTCAGGCCCCTAGGGGGTCAGCACCACCATTTGTACAATTTTGAATCCCCACCCCATAGTGATGCTTCCAGACAAATAGGAGCAATATCCTTTACTGGGTTTCAGAGAAGAAGTCGTTTATATCAATATGGCCAAATTGACCCCTTTTGGCCCCGCCCCTCAGGCCCCTGGGGGTCAGCACCACCATTTGTACAATTTTGAATCCCCACCCCATAGTGATACTTCCAGACAAATAGGAGCAATATCCTTTGCTCGGTTTCAGAGAAGAAGTTATTTATATCAATATAGCCAAATTGACCCCTTTTGGCCCTGCCCCTCAGGCCCCTGGGGGGTCAGCCCCATCATTTGTACAATTTTGAGTCCCCTACCCATAGGGATGCTTCTGACCAAATTTGGTCAAATTCTGATCAGTGGTTATGAAGAAGAAGTCAATTGTTGACGGACGGACGGACGACGGACGACGGACGGACGGACGACGGACGCCACGGTATGGCATAAGCTCACCTTGGTCCTTCGGACCAGGTGAGCTAATAATCAACCACTTTTGTTAAAAATGTATCCCTTAGCGTAAAGGTATTAACAGTCTGTAACAAAATGTCTTATAGTGTCATAAAACGGTTTTCTACACAGCTTACATATAGCATATTTTTCCACAGGAACACACGTGAGCATTTTGCATACATATAACACTGTTCTTTTGTCGATACCAGATGTTTTAAGCATGTCATACGGTTTACTATAAGTACAATGGACAGACCGAAATCGAATGAAATCATTGTCTCCGTTCATTCTCTCGGACGATAGTCGATCCTCATATATAGCAATAGCTCCGTTTACAAACAGTTTCCATTGAATCTTTGATGGGAAATCCGCGTTTCGAATATAACACTGAATAAAGTCTAATAGTCCATACTTTATTAAAATTGACAAGATGTCGGGGATAAATCCCATTTGATTTGTTTCTTGGCCATCTATATATTTGAAAAGTCTACGGATGAAAATTCCTTTCGGAACACTGCCAGGTGTGCATTTAACAATACAGCGTAAAAAGTACAATTTCCGCTTTTCAATTTCACACCGAATCCTGCGTATTCCAACCATACTTTCGCACATGTCGGATCGAGTAGATGGTCTCAGGTTTAGAATGAATTTAACTGCATAATGCTGAAATGTTTCTAGCTTTCGAATATCGGATTTAGTTAAGTTATTCCATAGTTCACATCCATATAGCACAGACGAAAGTATAACTTTCTTGTAAATGCTGATGAGTGTTAACGGTTTAGTGTATACACAATCGGTTCCCATACGTGTGATTGAATGTAGCATGTTGCGGCCTTTTTTACATGCGTTGTCAACGGCGTCGGCGTTTTTAAGGTTGGTGGACAGGAGTACTCCTAGGTGTATATCCTTGTCTACAGTTAGAATTGGATTGTTGTTAATTATTCAATCTATACTTTTGCAGGCGGTACGAAAGGTAAGTATTTTGCATTTTGATGTATTAAATTGGAAGTTCCACCTTTCAGCGTAGCTTTGTGCAACGTCTAACAATGTCTGCAGGGCTTTCGGATTAGTGGTGACAAGAGCAACATCATCAGCTAAACATGGATTACCACATGCAATAGATTGAACTTTTGCCCCAACTTTAGTCGACTCCAATTCGATCAGCATGTCATTAATGTGAAGTAAGTATAGGAATGTTGAGATGATTCCTCCTTGTCTGACTGACCTTTGAACTTTGAGCCAGCGTGATTGAGCACCATTATGAACTACAGCACTATATATGTCCTGATATGCATTGCGTAGCATTCTAAATATACAGCCGGTCACTCCAATATTATAAAGTTTGTTAAATATACCGTTGTGTTGTAGTGTCGAAGGCCTTATATGTATCTAAGAAGGCCACATAAACTTTGCATATATATATTATATTATATATATATTTCAGATTTAAATTAGGTACATAATTTGTATTGTTGAAAGTTATACATTTATAATATGTACGTATTGGTTTAATGGTTGCAACATATCAAGATATACACATGCATTGAAATAAGAGCAATTACTTTCACTATATCTTTATATATATATATCCCATCCCCCCCCCCCCCCCCCCCCCCCCTCTCCTCTCTCTCTCCCGCTAAACCAATTTGTAAACATGTTAAAAAATAATATTATATTAAAATATTATATTATGCCATCTTGCTGTATTTTTTTCATGTATACTTGTGTCGGGAAAGGTGTTTTTTGCCCAATCCCTTATATACATATAAGTTACAATAAAAATATGTTTAAATAAAAAATCAGGGTAACTATTTATGTCAGGTTTCGTAAGAAAATAGAACACTCAGTATCCATATTTTTAATTTCAACACATCTTATTGACGAGATGTTAAGTCAATAGGAATGGACATCAGGCATAGCCTATATAAATCAATATCGTGATACACTTATTGATTGATCTTCATATTACTTTAATAAGGACGAACTTTGATATTTTACCCAAACGTGCATATACAATTTACATATATATACACACAATACTAATCATAATAACAACATTATCCGTAATAAATCATGTTCGATATAAAAATCAAAGTTATGTAACCCTAGCTGGTAAATACTAGTCGCAATATACCGCTCGGCTAGAGAGATCTTCTCTTTAGCTCGATCGGTTAAGCGTAACTAGTAAGCCAGAGGTCCCGGGTTCGATCCCTAGCGGAGGCAGTGATTTAAATTTGATTAATCATGCGCTCTGTTACATATATATACAACAAGATGGTACAAAAATGTATTAAAACAGAGATAACCCGAATTGCAGTTGTGACCATACACAGTGCAATGTCAGACAGCTGCAGCTGCAGTTACAGCTTCGATCAAAAACGAATACAAAAACCTGTCATGTGACATATATGCAAAATCAATTAAATTAGTTCTTTGATGGTCTGAAATATCTCGGCTAAGATATGCTCATTGACCTGCTGTCTGTCGCGCATATTGCACACAAGGTCGTGTGTCATTTGGATAGATATATCTGTGTGTATCAGTATAGAAGTCCATCACTTTGATGTGGCGTATGGTCTCATATATATGTATTGAACATGTTTTTATATCTCGATTATCAAGAAATATATTCATTTCTTACGTTTGTAGTGATGTGAAACTGGATACTTATCTGACAAAAATATCAGTCGTGTGCATTTCAAAATATCATATATATATGAATAGTTAGTTAATCTTTTTTGTTTGTTTTTTTACTTTTTTTTTCTTGCTTTTTTTTTTTCAAAGTTATATTTTGTTAAATCTTTATTTCAGATTATCGATTGTCTTCTGTTGTAAGAATCAACACAAACATTAGCATTATCCCTGCCAGGTGTATGACGGGGACAATAACATCAAAACGTCACGAACCCTCTCAGCTGGATCAATACAGAACTCTTTTATCCCAGAAAAACCAAAAATCACATCCACGACATCATACGTGTGATATGACTTGTCATCCTCCTTTGTGGAGAGCTCTCAATCCCACCCATCGAAGACGAGCCTAATAGATGAATCTGTTTAGCAGCTCAGGTTGACATGTAGCCTATGGTTTATTGTAAACGCCCAACAGGAATATAATCCGGAAACTTGTGTTTTATACCGATAAAGTATGTGTTACAAACACATGTACTGTACAGATTTTTACGATGGGTTTTGAATTTCTTCGATTTTTTTTCCATCTATGTATTGATTTATTTTCCCTCTGAATTTAATATAAAATGTGTGTATTTGATTTCTATACGACAGTATACGTAGATTATAATATGAGGATACATTCTTCATCGGATTTTATGACTTCATTTTGGGCATATTTTATTTTACGACCCAATGCAAAATCATAATGGTAGAAATAAAACAAGAAAGACAAACATAATTCATATTACTTATAGAACTCGAATTCCAACGACTATAATGTGTATGTTAAAGGTCTATGGTATTTACTTGATCAAATATAATTAAAACATGAATCATATAGATAGATTTCTAACCGTTCAATAATGTCTAGTTGTCTAATATTTCGCGGTTGCTCCAGTCGGAGAAGTTCGCAGTTAATAAATTCCATGCAAACACGCCTTCTCAACATTGCTTTTCTTCGCGTTATGTTAAAACGCCGTTGATATACGGAAATTAAATCCATCACGAAGATTACCAAATCTACTGTAATGTGAAATTAAAAACATTTACCGATAACGTAATGTCAAAAATAACCGTAATATCCTATAACAGAACATGCTGTTTGACGTCACGGGTCACACTCATATTTTGCTCAGTTGTCATCGTTGTAAGCTTCGCAACTTGTAGATACGTACATATGTATGCAAAATAGATAAATGTTGGTGGTTTGATCTCTTAATCTTCCGTATGCTGCATAAACTGATGGTTTTGTTTTCTATTATTCATGTAGTTAGTCTAATTAACATCCAAACTTAAATATTTCTTCAACTACGTCTTCCCCCTTGTTATTGACACCAGCGAATATCAAATCTGAGAACTACTTTTTATTTAAAAATGGTCACCTTCAGGTGGAAACAGGCCAAATTGCGTCATGTTCCTCTTTCATACGATCCAGCTAACATGTACATGTATGTATGTACACCAAAAAGACAAAACAACTTAGAAATATATCAGAATACTCAATCTAATTAAAACCAGATGTACATTTGCATTTTGCACTACGCTACTTTCCGTATGAACATTTTTAGATACAAGATGTTGTTTAAAATAACTTTGTGTTTAACCTTTTTCTATGATTATACTTTAAGATCCATAAAATGTATTTTTGTTAAACTAAACTTCATTACTTACGCTACCAAATTACTCTTGATTTGATACTTACACAAGCAGAAAACAACTCAAGCAATTGAATACGAAAAACATTTTGTAAACGTTACATTACATTATGCGAACGTTTCTGATGAAATAAATATGAGTTCCTTCTTATTCATCGTTATATTAAAAAAAAAAGATTGCAGGATTTCTTTGTCCATGTTACGGGAGCAGGATCGCTGGCAGAGCGGGTTTGCTGGCCCACCGAAGCGGGATCGCTGGCTGAGCGGGTTTGCTGGCCCGCCGGAGCGGGATCGCTGGCTGAGCGGGTTTGCATGCCTTCCGGAGCTGAATCGCTGGCTGAGCGGGGTTGTTGCCTTGTCAGAGCGGAATCGCTGCGTGAGCGGGATCGCAGCGACATCGCTTGCGCGGGATTACGGCGGGATTGCAGCGGGGTTTTAATCCCCATCGCTCGACGGGCGCAAACGTGCTGTGAGCGTTTGGGTACCAAATCACCCTCCTCGTACTGTATCTATACCACAAGTTATGTACATGTACATGTATGTATCATTGGTACTCTCAGGACATGCCTGTTGCCATGGCCACTTGGGCCCAAGGGCCCAAACTCAAAGTTATAATTACCACCATACACCTTATACCTCCATAACACCCTACCTATATATATAGGTATCAGATGAGGATCAGTCTTAAGGTGTGCCTGTTTTAACACTTGGCTATTATAGTTTTGTCAAGTCCCCAATTACCCCCCGTGGGTCCATTTATAGCATGCTGTGTCAGGCTCCTGCCTAATTACCTACATGTAATTAGCATCTAACACTACCCATATATAATAACCACCTGTGGACGTTTTTCAAAAATGTATAGGTTTTTTTTGCGA
This sequence comes from Pecten maximus, assembly GCF_902652985.1. Taxonomy (NCBI): domain Eukaryota; kingdom Metazoa; phylum Mollusca; class Bivalvia; order Pectinida; family Pectinidae; genus Pecten; species Pecten maximus. The sequence continues at coordinate 33,770,572 of NC_047018.1, forward strand.
ATCTTCAAAAAATAATTAATTTTTATATACATTTTTCTTCACAATAAATTAGATATTCAATAAAATATATGCTGATTTTCTTTAATTACAAAAAGAGGTAAAATCACCATCAGTTTTAAGGTAAAGAACCATAATCATTTTCTTTATGCAATAGGGAAACACTTAAATGCTGATCAAAATGTATTCCAAAATTTTGTTTTTAAACAATATTGCAAAAAACATGTTAGCATGAACTGTAAAAAAAACTTTGGCTTAAGGTTCACATGTGTATATAATACATTTGTTAGCAGGTAACTTTACTAGTGAGGTGACACCTGAAGGATGTCACAGAAAGAATGAAGCGTAGTGAGGGGCGATAACTCTGTTTCAGCAGTTTTCATCAAAACCGCTCAATATCTGAGTTTCGACCTATAAAAAGACTGTGTGGTTCATAAGACAAAAAATACCCACACAGTTGAACTTGCAGTCCCCTAATGCCTCCTTTTACCAAATTGAATTAAAATCGAACTATATTTAAATTTCCACCAATCAGAGGCAAGAAATTGGTGGCCATTTTGTTTAAAGCGTGAAAGTGAGGCTTCGACAGGAACCGGTGTCCTTGATGTACTTACATATCAAATTTCATCAAATTCGGACGATATCTAAATCCTGACGAATCAGATGTAAGGAAATGCTGAATCGGAGTGCCTGGCAGGGATTTCAACAATCCGGAAGAAATAAAACAAAAACAAAACAAAAAATAAATAAATAAACGGGATACACGCTTGACCCGGGGCGTAAAAAGGCTATTTCGAAACAAGAAATATCTTTAAAAAGATAAACGGCTTAGTTTTAATGCTGGTGGTTATGATGTAAAACTGCTGGTGAAATAAATTACGAACTAATACGTTCGGATAACAAAATCATATCAGTTCTAATGATTTTTTTATGATAATAATAATACTGCATTTTAATCAGAAATATACTTTTTTAATGTGTCATTTGAAAAGATACATCCACTTCTTCAGCTTGCATTCAATCTTAACTTTGTTTCGTTTTTAACTCTAAATCTGCATTTTGTTTTTACCGCTACATTGACCAATCACATACTTCATCTTGACCAGTAACGCTACCTGTCGCGTCATATCCGGGGCCAAAAGAATATTAAACGGCTATGCCGAAAAAATGAGGTGGATGCCCGGGCGTACGCCTGGCTACGCGCCTGCTTTTATCAGATAGAAATTTGTCCGGTTTCTGAAAAATAACTGGCATCTCTTAGTTTGGGGCCTGTTCTCATTGTAGTAGTTGGTGACTACCTCACCGAACAACATGCAGGTGGGCTGCCGTATGCCGGCATCCAGGACACAACCATGACAGCACTGAAAATAAATATCTTACTCTTACATGTTTGATTTTCTATGTTTTCTGTGATAATCACCCTTTTATTTTGAGGTGGGTCTCTTTGTAGTAGTTGGTGACTATCTCACTGAACAACACATTGGAGGCCCGTCGCACACCATCAACAGTAAGGAAAGTACTTCAAAGTGTCTAGTCCAAGGACAACCGCAATTTACTGCGGTGTGAGGCCTTCAATTGCAATTAACTGTTCAAACTTCATTTTTTTTTGTTTCTACAGTATTTTTACTTCAGTAGAACACAAGAGGGAAATTGATTGCAGTCAGAGGCCTGCAAAGTAGAATGCGCCTCCTGATGTTAATATATTTTCCATGGCAGTGTTGGCCTTAAAACAGAAAATACATTGTGAACTGTTTACACAGGTCCCTGTGCAGCTGTATTCTACCTGTGTGCAGATGGCATTTCGAAGACTATTTTGTAAAATTTTGATAATTAAATCCTGTTATATAATTCTTTGATATTGTCAAATAATCTCTATAAAACATTTGTAGTAAGTTAAAATAAATCTTAATACAAAAGTAATAAAATGTATACAGTATATGGTTCCCCACCTATAATAATTTAAGCTGACTTAATGAGATATGATAAATATATAATAGAGTCTAGTTCAATTTCTTTTAATTTGTCAGAATTTATTTCTTGCACATTCTTTTCTTCGACATATGTAAACAAAAGGTTTAATTAAATATGTTACAGTTAGTATAGTATTTGAGGCAAAAGATATTCTCAAAATTTACTGATTTTTACCTGTGCGCAGATGATATTTCCAAGGAGATTATTTTGTAAACTTATGATTATTAGATAAATTCTATTAATTCTTTCATTTTGTCTGATTATTTTCTGTAATACCTTTTGTATAAAGTTGAACTTATTTTAAAATCAAAGTATCAAAACAAATAATGTTACCTTTATAACATGGTTTTTAACCCAAAATTACTGAATTTAACTTAATGTGACATAATAATTAAGTTGTTTAAGTATAATTTTGTTACAACAGGTTTTTCGCAATCTAATTACATGTAAATGCGACAAAATGAATCAATTCATAATTGACATTATTTTAGTACTGTATAATTTTGTCAGAACAGGTTTATGTAAACAAATAACAAATATTGAAATATGTTGATAAAGTATTTCAGGTAAAGATATTTGAAAATTTACTAATTTCAATATGTGTGCATATATGACATTTTGAGGGTGACATGAATGGACCTGAAAGGACCTGAATCTGGACCTGAATGGGTTTTAAAGGTGTTTATTGATTATAAATGTGTTATTTCTCAGTGTTTTATGCAAGAATGGGTGTTATTACATGTCGAAACACCATTTTCATTTGAAAAAACAAATTTGAATGATGTTTTTTAAAGCTCGATAAATGATTTTAGCTGTATTATAGGTAAGTTTGTATAATAATTTTTTTTGTGCATAATACAGGAAGAGATGTTATTTCATAGTAAAATACTATTTCTGTACAAAAAAAATCATAGTGATGTATTTTACAGCTCGATAAATAGGTCTCTATTCGAACTGACAAACAGGCGGACCTGAATGGGATCGAGTGGACCTGAACGGGATTTTAGCTAAGTTTGTATAATATTTTTGTGCATAATGCAAGGAGATGTTATTTCATAGTAAAATACCATTTCTATTTTTTTTTAAATAAAAGATATATATTTTAATAAAGTTATGTAAACGAGTCGCTAATCGAACCAACAAACATGGTCGACCTGAACGGGATCGGTTGGGCCTGAATGGGAGTCTAGACATGTCCGTGTGAGTATTCAACAAATAATAAAACTTTTGAAAAAAATGTAGAACTCTTGGCCATTTGAAATGTTAATGATTAATGATTTACATCAGAGCATTTATACGCACAAGGTGGGCTGCAGATGAAAACCTATTTATTATTTAAAGCACTAATGAATACCTATCGACTGAAAAAAACAGACATTTTCTACAAGAGTTTGGTACTTTGAAAGAACTTCTTCATCAGTTTCCCTTTTAGCCAATTCATCATAACCCAAGTGGAGGACCAAAATTTTGTAATTTGTTACCAAGTTCTTCAGCTGATTCCTGCCTTTTCAAATGTTAATCCACTTTTGGAAATAACATGCATGTCACATTCATTGCCATTTTCAAAATGTTGGTAAAAATACCTAATCTGAGAATTGCCAAACACTAGGGTGGCCATCATGAAAAAAACTAACAACACTATTAGCACTACACAATTACTTAGTAAAATTATTTTTTGAAAATATAGGAAAAATATCTAGTAACAATAAGTATTAAAAATGATGAATTATTATATACCAGATTAACAGTAAAGCACTAGTATGGGGGGGGGGGGGGCGGCGTTGTGGACAAGCCCATGTACGCCAGTCGCTCTATGGTGGTGTAAAATTATCCCACGTTATAGTTTTTGTCGTGGGAGGGCGACCGAAGGGAGCCAAGAGGCTTACTATATAATTATATTAGAAATTTATCTTTATATATATTTATTACATTATTTTTACAAAAAATATCGGTAGATATATATGTGTGTTCAAGAGTGAGATTATTGTCGTATGTTGGTGTTCAAATAGGGGCGATAAATAATGTGTCTGTTTTGTACCCCTGGTCTAAGGCCATCAGTTACACCTGACAGTCGAGGACGTCACTGCTTCCGTAAGGTACAGTACTTTGTCCTTTTGCCGGGCTTGGCTGGAGGTATAGATGGTCCGGGGTGTCCCTATAGTGTATGCGGGTTTTTATCTTATACTAGTGTATGCATATCAAAAGTATATAAGAAAAAATGCAGAAAAAAGCGGCAGTAGAAATTTAATAAAAAACAAAGGATTTAACATGAAATGGAGGAGGAAAATTTGTTAGCTGTCTAATACTTATAAAAAGTAATTTATTGATATGTGAGGGCTAATGTACCCAGCTTATTTAAATAATTACGTAATAGCTACGTATAAAATGTATAAGCTAAAACATTTTAAAATGTAAAAACAGTAAAAAAAAATAAAAATAAATAAATAAATTCAACTAATTCCTCTGCCACTGGAATAGTTGTCTGATATCATTTTAATGAACAAAAATATTAAAGATATTATAGTTGCCAGGCGGACTGTGTCCTTTAGTGTCCTGGCCAAAAAAGTGGGAGTATGTCTGCAGTGAAACTATACACAGTTTATAGGTCCACTCGATCCCATTCTGATCCGCTGTGTTTGTCGTTGGATTAGTGACTCATTTATCGAGCTTTAAAAAACATCATTCAAATTTGTTTTTTCGAATGAAAATGGTGTTTCGACATGTAATAACACCCATTCTTGCATAAAACACTGAGAAATAACACATTTATAATCAATAAACACCTTTAAAACCCATTCAGGTCCAGATTCAGGTCCGTTCATGTATTTAGGAGGACCCACATTTTGAAGAAAAACTATTTTATAGAATAATAATAAAATATTGGCAATTCTTTAATTTTATCAAGTAATTTTTTATAATACCTTTTTTAATATGTTGATATTGATTTAAATTCAAAAGATGAAAATAAAAAGAAGGTTCCAAACCCTAAATTAGTTAATTTAACTTAATGCAACAGAACAATTGACATAATCTTAGCTAATTTTAGTAAAATTGTCAGAACCGGTTTCACGCACATGGCTTTCTTTTGCACATGTATGTAAGCAAAGGGTTGAAATATTTTGATATGGAATTTATAATAAAACAACTTATAGATATTTAAAAATTTACTAATTGATGAAATTTCAAAGTTGACTAGTAAAATTGTGATAGCTAAAACCTGGTAACTCTTTGATTTTGTCAAATAATTTTCCATCTTTTACTTTTTTGTAATAACCTGAAATTAATTTAATTTCAAAAGTTAAAAAAAATTACACACCATCTTTCTACACCCAAAGTAACTGAATTTTACTTAATGCGACATAATAATTGACAATGTTAGCTTAAATTTGTCAGGAAAGCTTTCATGCATATTATTTTCTTCGATGCATGAAAGTGTAAGGTTAAAATATGTTGTATGGTATTTGAGGGAAATATATTTGAAAATTTACTTCATTCACTTATCAATACAAAAGATGATATAATTTGTCACTGTCCTAAGAACCATTTCAATAAAGGGCAGGTCAGAGACTTTTATTTCAAAATTTAAAGCATTTGAATATAAATAATTCATTAAAAATTTGAGAAAAAAAACTGTTAAATTGAAAACAAATTGATCAATATACTGCTAGTGTGTACTGAAGTACATGTACAGTAGTTCCTTGAAAGTTCGTGTCATTGTAAGCTGATATATCAATTAACTAGGCCTAACGAAACAGTAATTTCATTAAACAAACAAACAATACAGAAAATAAATATTACATATTTAAACGTCGACCGTCTCTAAAACGTGAATGAACACGTATGACATTTACAAGCTTACGCGAGTTTAGATAATTTGTTATCGAAAAGAACTGAACGCTGGTCTGGGTTGACGATGAATACCCATTACTGATCATGTCAAGCAACCAATTTGGTCATAGTAGAACAGCTATAACCTCCAATGTCACCTTTAATATGATATAATATTAAAAAGTTCTGGTCCTGGCAGTAAAATGTAATATAACTCACTTTGACTGCAGTTTAAGCCTTGAGTTGAACGAGTAAGCGGCGTGAAGTCCCCGGTGTTATTTTATCCGGAACTCCCCAGGGAATCATTTCAGGGACAATACCCGATGAGTTCCGGATGGCGTTATTCTATAGTTTTCCTTTATATATGCGGAGAAGCCGACAGAACCAAATTTGTTAATAGTTTCAATTACGTATAAACTTCATACATCAATCTTAACGGACCTGTTGATGTTAATACAGACTTAAAAAGACATCATCAATATGATTCGCGCAAAACAAATATAAAACCAGTTGATCCACAATGATTTTAATGCTGATAACTCTGTATACCGATCTGGTCCATCTGTTCCAACTGTGCTGAACGGAAAGGAAACGCCCGGTCTAGCGTCATCAAAACAGGCAGCCTATAGCTATTTATAGGTAATTACCCCAGTCGAGTGGAAAAATACTGAGAAGGTCGAAAAAATAGGCCATTTTCAAAACAATATTGTGGCCGTTCTGCTAAAGATATCGAAAAACTAAACAGACTGTTTTATTCAGGAAACATTTATCTCTTTGTATGACCATTGTATATATCCCTGGATTTTTTTCTGAATTTTGAGGGCGATTTAAACAGAACCTCTCGGTCAAAATGTCGATTTTGACATGTTTGACCCAAAATATCTCACAAAAACGATTTTCCACAGAGATACCAGATACACCCAGACCTAGTTCGAGCCGAGTTTTACAATGGCTCAAAGTATCAACCGAATTGTATGTGCCAATTTTTCTGTCCTCAAATCGCTATTATATCCGGCAAAATAGGCGAATTAGCTCGTATTATCATTACGTTCCGTAAGGAACGATAACTCTAATGAGTTATCGCCCCTCACTACACTTCATTCTTTATAGAAGAAAATTATGGAATTACAAATACAAGTGTTGTATAATTCCAGTGTTGTATGACAAATACGGCTCCAGATACATGAACATGTATGTGTGTTATATAAGTTTAAAACTGTTGCCCTCCCCCTCCCCAAGTTTGCCAGTACAGTATATGTACGTGTATTTCATAACAAAAACGACCTTAATTGTTCCCTCAGGCCATTATCTCATTCTGTGTTACCCGTAACTGATACCTATACCTGGAATCAGATCCAATATGTTAAATCTTCAAAGTATTAAATACCTGCACACGGGTGCATGTACAGAAATTTCAACTTTTTCAGTAGAGGAAGACGGAAGGTGTATAACAAGTAACATATAAAACAATGTACCTCTTATAAACTAAAAAATTTGAAATGTTGAACTGTTATGATCACTTAATTACCAGTACATTCAAAGAAGCTCTTTCTTTAATTGTTAAATCAATGTTTAATTAATTTCTTTATGTGTTCAAGTTTCTGACTTTAAGCATTGGGTGTATATATTATGGGCTGAATTAGGTTTTAATAACCATAATATCACATCAAAAATGAAATTTTGAATAGCTTAATTTAATCTGAAATTAAACTACAATATAAATTAAATGTATCAAATTGAAAATGTTCAAGTGACGATAATTTTTTTTTAAATGTGTTATTATATACTTTCATGTGATGGAAACAAAATTACTGGAATTAAACATGTGAAATATATAACTGATTAATCAATACACAATATAAAGTACCAAAAGATAAATGAAACTTGGCTTGATCAATTTAACTTAGTTAAAGGATTTATGGAATAAATCTGTCTTAACTTAGTTACAGTGTATAATTAACAAGAACAGAAAGGTTGAAATATATCATCAAACTAAACTTCTATAACCTTTTTAATAACTCTTTGAATATTACTGCCATATAGCCTTACATATACAGTACAGGTAAAAATCACAGGCAGCCTTTGGTACTGCCCATTACCTGTATGGGGGGTTTTGCTGTTCATCACCTCTTAGGATGTAGTGCACTACTAGTTTACCTGCAGTTTAAATGTAGTGCACTACTAGTTTAAATGTATAGTGCACTAGGTGTAAAGTTCAGCTTACACTCAACTGTAAGTATAGTTGCTTCCACACATAAAATACCCCTGGTATGCATTTTGCTAGAATCATTCATTTCTCACTGACAAAGTGTATGTGTATTTGAATTATCGACCTGATTTACTCCGCGTTTTTTGCAACAATCAATCAATAAGATGTTGAGGTTTATCAAATAACAAAAATGGTAATGTAAAAGTTCAAGGAGTAGTAGTGTGCAGCCAGCCGGGATCGAACCCGCGACCCTCGGCTTACTGGTCCGCCGCTCTACCGACTGAGCTAAAGGGAAATTCCCCCTAGCCGGAAGCTAGAAGGCGACCATACAACTGTGTACAGTATCTACAATTAAAAGGTGGCCTGTTACAGTAATATCTGATTATAAATGAAAAAATCACAATATGAACCTTCAAAGTCTTATATCATAGGCCTACAACTGAGCTATCGTAGATAGATACTTATCACCGTTCAGACTATACCAAATATGCCTGCAATGTTACATTTAAATTTGCCTTACAATAATTCTGTAGCATTCTAAAAGAGTAAAAACATCAAAAAGTTGGATGGTATTGGATTGAAAATAAATGTTCCTACCACGCAGAAACTCCAACAAAGTCAAAAATGGCAGCCGGCAATCATCAGGGTAATTCTCGACGACATCTACTCCACCCTTCTTAAATTCTTCAAGAACAGATACATTTATAATGTCTTTAATGTAAATCAGTCCAACTTTCGGATATCTACTATATTTCTTGTCCAATGTTTTCTCAATTTCATGACTTAGTTGAAGATGGACCCATGCATCGCTGAATGATTTTCCTGCTAAAGCATTACTGTTGTGTATAACCAGGTTAAGGAAAGAAGGTACTGGAGATTCAGTTTCTGTGGTGATTATCTCCAAAAAATGTTTGGCGGTTTCCTCCTCTTCAGATCCCTTGAAGTTCTGCAGGCTAACTGACTCCTGTGTCGTCGCCATTTTTAAGGCGTGCGCAGGAAATCAAACTGATGAAGTTCGAGGAAATGCCAGAGTTGTCATTCAATCTTTTTCATTACATGGGTTTCTATTCATAGATGCTGTCCGATGCTGTACATGCTGCAAGACCCTGTCGGAAGTGCGACTTGCAAGATCTGCGCAGGCGCAATAACGTTAGCTATATATAGTTATAGCTACTTTCGATTTAGATTCTGTATGTTGTGTGCTCGCTAATTTAATTAAAGTCATTTGCACTACATTACTCTCCGGAACGCGTTAAAATAATGTTTTACGAGTAAATGCCACGTAAACCATTATCGTGTTAATACAAATTTACACGTAAAACAAAAAGTTATTATAATCTATTCTATTGGTTCCTCAGGGTGGCATTTCTTCAAGATTTATTTGAAGAATATACTAGCTATGGCAAGATTTTATGTCAAGTTTATTTCTTGTATAGATTAATAAAAAAAAGAATGATCTTCTTCACGGGACTCGAATCAAGCAATGCATATAAAACATAAAATTATCTAAGATGTGCAATATTGTTGACTGGGAAATATATGCGCTTAATCAAAATTTAAACAGTTTAGATCGAGAGCTCGATCGGCTCTTAAATCATAAACTCTATCTTAGTTTCTCAAAAATTTATCTAGTATATTTTTGAAACCGTTTGTATTTGGTGCGGATATCACAGATACTGATAGAGAGTGCTGCTTATTTGTTTCTTCTTTGTGCTGAAGTTGCCCGTTGTGGGAACAGTTTTTTTTTCTAGTTTGTTTGTTTGTTTGTTTGCCCCACTTACACTTACACCATGCTTGGCGGCAAAAATATTTTTATTGAAACATAGAAATATCTCTATTTATTAAAAAAAAAATACAGATATTTGTATTTAAATTTGACCAGTATTTATATCTTTCTATAATAGAAATATCTATGTTTTGAATAGAGATATCTCTATTTTCTTAAAAATACAGTATTTAATTTAATTAATTATGTCTTTATTTTAAATACAATGTACGAGAGAAATGTACCTCTATTTAAAATATAGTCATATGTATCTCTATTTGATAGATAGATTGAGATATCGGAATAAAATAGGAAATACCTCTAATGAATTATGTCAAGCCGTTGGTAGTTTTACCAATTTAATTCAGATATCTCTATTGAAAATGGAGATATATATGTATCTTTAATATATATATATATATATATATATATATAGATATTCTATCGAAACAGATGTCTAATTAAATAAATGATTTATTTTTTATTTTTGACATACATGTATGTATCTATCTTAAATACAGATATCTCTAATCATTAAATTAATAGAGATATCTAGATATATGAATTCATTAAGTAAAAACGCAAACGAATTGCCATAGTGTACCGCAGTCTGAGATAAAATCAAATTTGCAATGTTTATTTTTGCTATAAAGTATAAATTATTTGTATTTTCAACTTTTAATCCGTCTTCATTCATGGATGGGTTTTAATGAAATTCTGTGTATTGCAAAAGAAATATCTAGAGTTTCTTCACAAAATTTACAGGTGAACATGTTAAAAGGAATCAAAATTAGTCACAAAACCAAACTTCTCTTGGTACCGTGTTACTTAATTCACTCAGTTACTAAAGTATTGTCAAAATGGCGATGCAAACATTTTATGTTGTAAATAACTTTTGATTTTAATTTCTCTAGTTTAACGTCAACGGAAATTACTGAAAATATTATGAATATGAACCAATAATTTTCAGCATGCAAGGTTTTACTATAATCGACTCATCATCAAATTCAGATAATTTTATTGAGAAAAAAAAAACAACAAAAATCTTAAGATTACATGTATGCATATAATTGAATTTTGCGCACCGCTTTTCTGTATACTACTGTAGTCTCTTCTCAACTACTGTATCTTCAATTTATTGAAGTTGGACAGTGACCACACTGGAAAATTATTCAGCATATAGCCACCAGATTCCTGCTGTGTGCGTGCACTCTATAGACGTATCCAAAATAAGACCTCAAAACACCATTAATATGAGGGTGTTTAATTTTCTTACCTAACTACGTACACTTGTGTCGTAACCGTTTTTATTATACAGAATACTCGAACTTGGTACCATAAATACTTGCTAGAATTGGTAACATAGCTTACATAAAAACCTGCAATGTTTGTCGATAGCATGCATCACGTACATGTATAACCCCGAATGATTTGCAAAATTAAAAGTGGAGAAAATGCGAATGTCATAGCGACTTTCGTTGCAGAGAAATCGAGATTAAAAAAACAACAACAACATCTCATCATTGGCAAGCGATATACCTGCATATCACGTTTTGACTGGTATCTACATCAAATGTAAGTCAGGACCAGAGGAAGAGGTATAATACACAAACATGTTAGATAGCTGGGGTAGGGTCTGGGAAGGGGTACAGCCATATCTATCTGGTGCTGTAAAACATTAATTTTGACACGCCATGAACTCAAAACATAATATCAATCTGAAACCCTAAACTGACCTGCTCAGCGATGCGTTCTGTAGATATTTCAAAGTGACAAGATTTAAATTTCTGATATAACTTTCATTCAAAAATCTGTATTATCCGTGTTTGTTGAGGAAATACATTTGTATAATTATCATGATTTGGAATGTAATCACACTTAGTATTTATGATTTGTTTTTATAGTAAGAGATCAGAAAATAAATATCAACTTAAATGCATAGTACTTGGTATTATAGTCCAGTCAATCACGGTTTTAACATGGACTTACATGTAACTGTAACAGAATTTATCATAATTACACTATTATATTTTTTTTACATAACTATTGGTTTGTATGTTGTAACAGAAATAGGTCTGCCAAGATCAATCCGGATTTATTTTTGTCGCCCTTATATTGGAGTAAGCAAAATATGAATGATTTCTGACTTTGAAGTGTAATATGTAATTCTTAGATAATAGTGGATTTGCGATGAATAACAATACAGGTTAGTAATAAAAAGCAATAGGAACTACTGCACCAAAAGTGATGCAGCATGAATATTACTAATGTTTTGTATTGCATTTTGAAGACGGCACGAAAGAAATGATCATCAACATCAATACTAGCATAGAATAAATTAATTAAAATATGGCAGGGTTGCTTTCATGCATTGAAATTTATCAACCATGCAAGATTTCTTGTGAGGCTTTGAAACTGTTTCAAAGTCCATATTGATTGATTTCCCAATAATTCAAGTTATATTTTAATAATAAGATAGGCGAAGGCTGTAAAGCTCATGTACCTGTTTTCTGCGCATGCCCCAGCCGTCATGCAATTGTTAATAACTCAGCAATTTGTCATAAAATAAACTTAAAGTATTTTGTCTTAATAAATCGACACTAAATGGAAATATAATCTTACCTTTGTACACGTTTCAACCTTGTTCGAATATCAAAATACTGCTATTACAAATAGCGTGGTAACAATACTCTCCTAAGTATAAATGCCATCTACATCTTAGCTTAAGATATATGGATATAAAGAAAAGGTCAAGTTGGTCAATATGCCTCTTCTCGTGTAAATTTGACTGTACCGTAAAAAACGTTCATTATAAATTTAGTGTTTCATGAGATTGCTAGATATTTTGGCATGACTTAACACAATGATATAATAAAACTCTGGTCCTGATGAGTTATTTTAACAAGCTTAAGATAATGTATCTTGGTTTTAGCAAACAAATATATCCTTTCCCTGAATTTTAACAAATGATCACTTTACTGGCAATCTTTTACTGTTCAGACAAAATTGCATGTAATGATGTCTCCATTGATACAGAAGCAGGATTCAGTCTTTTTCTATATTTTTCTGAAAGATCGCCGCAAAATCAAAAAGGATTTATCCAGCACATCACCTGGGAAACACAGATACACACACCTAGTACATATATCAAAGTCACCATATCTAGAACAAAATATAGAAAAACCTTTGCTTTTACTGTTAAATAAACATATACGTACTACATTCAAATCACAGGGCGTGCATACAATGAAGTCAGAATATAGGTATGTTTTGTGTACAAAAAAAAGTATTAGTAAGACTATGCAGCATCATTTATTCAATATGATGTCCTTGATGATTTATACCCATATGATAATGCAGCTTATATAATTTGACTTACGCTTGGCAAAAAAAAAAAAAAAAAGATAATAATAATGCCCTTTCAACGCATTAGATTATGTTAAAATCAAGATGTTTAATTTAACGACAATTTACAATCGCCGATAGATAAACGATCGTTTACAAGAGTTTACAAAAAACTAAAATGTGTCATTGTAAAATCCGTACTGCTGCATTCTTATTTCTCTTATAAAAGGTATCTCTCCTTTCCTCATATACGAACAATCTTCCTTAGTGATTTCAAAAGCATCACTCCAGGAAGACGCAGTTACATGGTATGGGACATTTGACAATGGTTTCTTCTCACAGTATATCTGCATGTCCTGACGTAAACGTCGGAAATACAACAGTTCCTCGTGAAATGTTGGCCCTTGCTCCTGAATTTGGGCCTGTAGCCGTCGGTAAAAGAAGTCATAAAGGGCATAATCTATCTCGCCCCATCTTTTATATAATTGTACATCTCCGGGCTTAAAATTTATTCTATCAAACAATTGTCTTCTGGAATTGAGTTTCACATATAGGATATCCTTCATTTCCCAGTTGAGAAGTCTGCGCATTAGAACTAAAGACTCGTCGAACAACTCTACAATCAGAACTAGCTGAAATTCACTTTCCAACTTGTGCAGATAACGCTCTATACCACCTTTGTCTCGTGTTTCAAACAGTTCTGCAGGAAAGTCGAATTCAATGGCCATCCTGTTATTGGCAAAACCCTGACTGGTTCGTTTGACGTAATTCGTTGGATTCTGAAGGAAGACCGAAACAGGGTCTGAAGTATTTATCTTAAACACCTCATGTGGTCGCATGTAATTCAAAGTAGATATAAAGTGTTCAAAAGGGTCTCGTACAATACCTATGTTGACTGTATCAGCAGGCATGATACGAGCGAATGCATCTCTGTTGTATATAACGTGGCAGCATAGGATCTCATAGAACCTGCCCTCCGGAACAGGAAGAATGTTTTGTTTTGTCACTGAAGTAGAAACGCTGATGACATTCGGATAAAAGAACTTCGGGACTAACGGTAACACTACCAGGAGGTCTCGTGACTGGGCAAACCGCAAAAAGATATTCTGAGCTGTTGAACTTGCAGCCTTATGCACCTTCAGGAAGGCTATATGACGACGTTCTTTTGTTGTTAACGACAGGCTCTGATTGCTTGAATGAGAATAAGATGATGTGGTAAAGCTTTTTGTTTCTCGTGCATCATACCTGTCGAATATGGCATTTGACAGGGATTTCTTGTAGACGGAGTTCCCTCTCAGGATTGCTTCTCCGTGTCGTGTCAAAGAACGAATAGTGTTAGGATGGATGTAGAATATGACTGAAAAGATGCAGACCGACAATACAGCCAAACCAGCGCATGCGTAGAATCTGTCAAAAAAGAGAAAATTACAGGAAATTGGCATTGGGAAACATGACATTAAGTAAATAATAAAATGGCATCCGGTAAATAATAAAATGATATTGGGTAAACAATAAAATGACATTTGATATATAATGAAATGACATTGGGTAAATTAGAAAATGTCATTAGGTAAATACTAAAATGATATTTCAAACAGACACTATTGGACGATGGCTTATCCGGAATTCGAAAGCAAGGGAAACTTTACAATGTCGACAACACAACGATTGCGTTTCAATGTAACAGTGAAGCGCATTACCATTATCATATTACTTAGGTTAAACGTGACATGTAAATGGAAGTTTAATCGTGCAACTATATATGTTACCGTACTTGCCAGTGAGGTCTACAAGATGCAAATTACGTTAATCACACATATTTTTATATCAGTACTTTTATTTTTACCCATATGTGTAAGCAAAGACTTATAAGTTACATCTGTATCTAAATATAGACATGTTTTGCTTTGTTATGGGATATTCTTCCACAATACGCTGTATGTTATTCCACTTAATCCAGATCATTTTGTAGACAATGTATGTGACATTCCGGCCTTTTCATTAGTTGAAATTTTTGATCCGACTACGTTGTTCGCGCGTGCATCGTGTCTTTTGTTCATTAGGAATCGATTGCCTACGTCCAGGCAGTACGTGAATTTCACGAGCCATGGTGTTGGAAACTGTTGCCTTCTCCCCACCCGTTGCAAATATTAATGATCATTTTACAAAATCTAATGACTGTCCGACAAGAGAATCTTTTTCGGCGATTTTTATTGCTGGTTTTATTGCATTAGAGGTAAACACAAAAACTGTTGATAACGTGAATAAACTTCAAATTCATTTTAAATGCTCTCGGAGAATAGCGACTGATTAGAACAATTTTTTTTCTCAAAGAATGCATTTCCGTCATTATTTTGAGGTCCTTTGTATGGAAGCACATTCGCAACAAACATAAACAACAAGTCAATCGAGTAAAATAAATACAATATACAATAACTACGTTGATCTTCTGTATATAATATGGGAAGCATACGCCCTTGGGTTGAGTAAGCATGGAAAACCTTACCAACCAAATGCACAACAAGAGGTCCATGGGGCCTTTATCGCTCACTTGATTCAACAGCAACTTTTAAGTTGATTTAGTTTCATTTCTGCAGATACTAACTTAAAATTGATTACCACTTTATTCTAAAATCAGAGAAGGCTTCATGTGGGTTTATACACGCTAATAAATCTTCTAGTCTTTCATTCCAGTATACTTTTAGCCTAATATCAGGTCTGATAGTCTCTTGGCTATCGATAAATCATTGTTTAAAGACTTAGCTTATTTGATCCATGTGGCCTTGAATGAAAGGTTAGGTCATTCATTTAAACAAATTTAGTAGCCCTTTATCCCAGTATGTACAGACCCAATATCAACTCCCTGGGCCCCTTGGTTATAGGGAAGAAGTCTTTGGAATATATAACATATTCGCCCCGTTTTAAATTCGCCCTAAATGATTCCTTTTCGTCTTTTGTAAAATCGAAAAATTCCGTTCGGAATTCTCAATACAGTTGCAATCGGACCACTCGGGACTTATCGAGTTCCCCAATTGTCTTACCAACATGAGATGTAAATTGTAATCCGGTGTGAAACAAAGAACGTTTACCTGTTCTCAGATTTTCTTTTATTCACTGCTGATTCAAGTAGTATCGGGTATGCACGGGTGATTTTCAGCAAACATGATCAAGTGTAAGTTCGCCGCACCGTGACTGATGACTGACCAGTGTTTCTCTTGTTCACATGTAAATATATGTACATGAATGGAAGCCACAATTAAGCGACGGTTAACTAATAAAATTAGTCTTTTCCATGGCAGGAATATGATGACACTCTGTATTTCATTTTAATCATGACCGGACTACATAATTAAAAAAAAAAAAATGAGTGAATTTTTAAAATAACTTAGTATGTATCGTTTTTTAGTAGTTCAGCCTATTTGACTCTTGTGACTTTGAATGTCGGTCAAGGTCATTCATTTGAACAATCTTGGAAGCCCTTCATCCAAGCACGCTTCAGGCCCAATATCGATTCTCTGGGCCTCTTGGTTATTGAGAAGTCGTTTTAATAATTTAGCCTTTTTGACCCCTGTTACTTTGAATGGAGGTCAAGGTCATATATTTGCACAAACTTGGCCCTTCACCCCAGCAAGCTACAGGATCAATATGAGGTCTGAAATGTACCAACTCTTCACGCAAAGACATTTTAAATACACGACAGACTGTCAAATAAAGAATAATTAGTATTCTCTGATTGAAGTTCAATTTTAGGTTCAACCAGGCATGACAGTAACTATCACTTACATTAGGCGGGACATGTAAATGAATGTTTTAAGTTGTTAGCCACAGGTTATTCGCCACGTTGGTCTATCAGATGAACATTAAGTTAATCATATAAATACATTTGTGTCACTACAGTTTATTTTTATTTGTACCCCACATGACTATTATGTTGGAATACTTACTAAAATATACTATACTTACATAGAACCCTTAGTGTAAGTAAACGTACTTCTTGAAAGTAAAGAAACATATTTGTGTAAGAATACGTAGTAGATAACAACATATTTTTGTAAGCATATCAGTATGTAATAACTTTACATGTATTTTGTGTACTAGATACATTTTGTGTAAGTACTCGTTCTAAGTATAGATATATTTTGTAATAATTAAGTATACGTTCTGAGAATAGATTTATTTTGTGTAAGTATACGTTCTAAGTAAAGATATATTTTTTGTAAGTATAGATATATTTTGTGTACGTATTTGTAATTAAAATAGATATATTTCGTGTAAGTTTTTCGTGTAAGCATAAGAACAAATCTTGCATATATTGTATGTAAGTATTAGAATAGACTTACATTTTTGTGTATAAAAATATGTACTTAATATGAATATATTTTGTATCAGATTGTACGAGTTATACATGTATTCCCTTTTACATTCAAAGTAAGTATAATTATTTAATATAGAGATATCTGTATGGTATACGTATAGGAACTAAATATAGATATATTTCTTGTGCATATTTGTGTAAAGATATCTTTTTTTTTTTTTTTTTTTGTTGCATTCGTACTTAAAAAGTTCAATTTTGTTTCATTATGATTTGATTGTTCCAATACAGTACACATCTACTTACTATGAATTTTTGAAATAAATTACCAATTGAAACTGCTTAAACACTTAGATTTTTTTCTATTTTCATTTTCATTTTATTTTTTTTCTATTATTTTTTTTTTAACAAATGATTTAACTAGTAAACTTATCTTACTTACCGTAATGTTTTCATTGCTCCTGTCCTGTTCGATGTTTAATACATTACACGTGTACGGATTGTAAAAGTTAAATTCCTTTCACATTTAGCAGGGTCATCTTCAAAGCAGGTGAAATGTGGTTTCTAATAGAAAACTATTTACACGTTAGACCCCATGTGTTACTGAGACAGTATGTGAATGGTCCGTTTATTGGTTATAGTCGATTGGATAGTTTATGCTGTGGTATTGTTTATATTTGAACGATTTTCTTTTCATCAAATCAATAGGAAAGGTAACAGAAGGATTCGACCAGATTAGTGCCTTATGGATGACACTGTCTTTGTCAATTACACAGAATGAAAAATGCATAAACAACTTATGCTGACGGACCTAAAACCCGTATTTGCACATCTTTAAAAGATGTGCAGTGTATATTGATATCATTTAAAAACCTTTCAACCCCGATATGAGTGTAAGCAAACATTTTTTTAATAACGTTTAGTTGCATTTGTGGGATTGGATTTAATATCCCAGAAAATATCGCATTGTTATTATCAATAATTTTGTGATGAATGTAAACTGTCGACGGAGAATGCATAGTACAAGACTTCAAAATGCAGCTTCATGAAGACTTTAGCAGATTTTTAGCTCGTCTCTCTTAGAAGATAAGGGAGAGCTTATGTTGTCACCCCGGCGTCGGCGTTGGCTTTTCAAATGTAAAGTTTTTGGTGCAAGAGTTGAAATGCATAGTAATTTATGGTAATATGGTCACTGTGAGGGTTAAACTTTCCCTTGCCGGAATCAAACTAAAAGATTGTTTTGAAAAAAAAAACGTTTTTTTTTTGTTTTTTTTTTAATTTTTGGACTTTTTGGAATATTTCTGCGTTGAGTATTTGGTGCACGTGTTGAAAGGTATTAATATATCACTTTATAGTTGTATTAGAGTGTTATTTGGCAATAGAGCCTCTCTGGAGTAAGACTATGCCTTTCTGGAGTAAAACTAAAAAAAGAATTGGATTTTTTTTTTTTAATCTGTTTTTTTTTTTTTCATTTATTTATCTATTTATTTATTTATTTATGTATTTTTGTTTTGTTTGAATGTTTGTCAATAAATAATTTACATATACATGTATATGTAAATTGGTATGGTTCTGAAAATTGCATGAATACACAGTTCACAATGTAATCAAGTAAACAATATAGATATTATTACTGCAAATTTGCGAAACCGCATCAATTAATATATTTTGATTATTTATTGACAAACATTTGCGAGACGAGCTATGCTGTTCGACAACAGCTCTTGTTATGGATGTTATTAATATGTCACACCTAGTAGAAAAGATAATATTCCCTTGTTCGATACGCGGTTTAGCCAGTCTAATTTTCAGATTGTGATTTTGATAAGCGGGAATTTCCGCAGACAAACAAAATCAAGTTTGCCAATACTAGGTCTAATGCAGTATAAACCCGCGACAAGCCGTGTGCTACACTATACATGTACCTCTATTTTGTACATAAACAGGAATAATATTCATTGAAAAATACCATAATTTCGAAGTCAAGTATTTCTGTAATTTCGATCGTGAAGTTTGATTTTCCAAGCAATAACCAAAGCTAACTGATTTTTTCCAGACTTCTATTGCACGTACTTCGGGTAGACTCGTTATTTGCAATGGAACTTCTTTTTGAGGTATGTCTGGAAGACCATACACACAAAACATAGGGCTATGTCCACAAAGTTAATATCAGAAATAATATACACTGTACATATAACGAAACCAGCGCTAACCTCTTCTGGGTGTCTATAACGTAGATAGATTGTGTTCCCTATAAAATTTTATCATATGACTACCGTTATATACGGTGTCATAAACCCATCACATAAATTTTCTTTATGACACTAGTGTAATAACACCTTTCGCTACGCTGATTGGCTGGTTCCGTGAGAACTGTATTCATACGCGTGGGAACGCCCTACTTCTTTTTACTACGACTCGTAAAAATGGCGACTAGTGCTTGTAAACTTTGAAAAAAAATCAACTGAACGACAAATAGGTCTATTAACATATTGTACAATCAAAGATAAAATCCAAGATGTAAACATCCTAAGTTTTTTAATTATATTTATACTATAAGATGTTAAATTAGGCCTGGCAAACATCTATTTTATGACCCCTAGTAACATATTTCAACTCCGATAGAAAATTGCGGTTGCGTTGTCCGATGAGACATATCTAGTCTAGATTCTTTTCAAATAAACAAATAATAACATTATTTAATAAAATCCTCATGAAAAACGGCAATGTAGTTTGTTACAACTTGCCTTCAACGGTTACTCAGAATAACATGCTGACACTGTCGTCGACAAACACGTGTAATGTCAAAACAAACAACACTGCCAACAAATCGGCATCCAAAGTCGCTTTTCACGGCAGTCTGAACACGATGTTCAGTGGGAATATTGACGGTGGAACATTTCACATCTCCATAAACTCCCGCGAGGACGAGGATAAACACAAAGCAGTGAAAAGGCGCCGTACAATGGTTCTGTACGACAGCGAATAGACATTTGTACAACGAAGCCTCCATTATCGCGCCAAGTGACGTCACGGCTTCGTCACATCAAAAACAGTCGCTCATGAACTTTCAAACTAAAATATTTTCCTCATTGTTTCAAACACCAAGGACAATTTATCGATTATAGATTCAATGAAAAAATGCTGAAATTTTGTTTTGAGACGTGTCTTTAATAAAATGAATCCTTTTCAAGAGTCAGTTGTGTTAGAACTATTTCTTCTCTCGTCGGTATAATTGACCTACTTCGAAGGTTCGGGTGATTTGGTTGAGATGTGACGATTCAAGGCAAAAGAGAAAATCAGTTTTTGATGGGGAACGATGAAAGAAAACGTCATATGATAAAAAGAATCTGTCATTCGTTTCCCTTCATGTTAGATTTATGATACTCGTTTAGAATTTTTTATTTTTGCTCGCCAGAGGCTCGCAAAAATAAAAAATTCAAAACTCGTATCATAAATCTAATATGAAGGGAAACTCATGACAGATCCTCTATATATTACATAGAACTTGTGTCTGAGTATAATATATATTCTGTGCCTTGTATTTTTTATGTGTATACTATAGATTATGTACCTTGTGTATTATTTATGCTTATAATATAGATTGTGAACATTGATTGTGTTTTTGTATATGTATAGTATAAATTCTGCGCCTTGTATATTTTGTAAGTGTATAAAAGAGATTATTCTTGTACATTGTATGCATGATAAAGATTATGAACCTTGTATATTTTTATAATCACGAATGTACGAGCCGTTTGTATAATATATATTCTGTGCCTTGTATACTTTGTATAATATAGATTACATACCTTGTATATTTTTATTTGCATAGTATATATTATGTACCTTGTATATTTTATATACATGTACAATGTAATATAGTTTTAATACCTTAAACATTTTGTATACATGTGTTCACTGCTGTGAATGGTCAGATGCCAAATATACATGTAGATTGTTTACGTTCATTGTGGCTATAAACTTTGGTCCTACAATGTTCTTTATTTTCCACAAATGTTTTAAAACATACATTGGCAGAAAGAAATGAGAGTGCACTAATTTTCCCAATAACTCCTTGATTTTGAATAGGTATGCAGGATATCCAGAAAGTTATACAATGTGTGATGCACCAACATAACTATCTAAGTACAAACACTGGGTCTGGCGCTGTGGTAATGGACTTGGATATTAAATTCGAACCCATGTCGGGGCGTGCACGAGTCACACTTAATTCGACCCTTTCTGTTTATAATCATGGTCAATCTAGAAGTTAACATCGGGCAATAAGTAATGCTTCATAAATTAATTGTATTGCTACTTATTAACAAAGGGGAAAACCTGGATGTTTCGGAAAGGTGTCTGCCTTTGCGTATCTAGCAAGGCTATACATGTATCTCCAAATGACATCAATTATGCATATCCTGAAACCCTACATTTTCGTCGACGACAGTCTTTTTATTCATAAAGTATTGAATATGAAACAAAAGGCAAAAATATAAGACACGCAAAAACCATTTGCAGGACAAAAATAAAAGTTTTGATAATTATCGATACAGAGGAGACTGCAGAGTCAGCAAATGGCGGTCGTAATTGCAGTTTAACTACATATTAGACAGCGAATTATATTTACCCGTGACTTATTATTTCACGGGTCAAATTTCCACGACCACGTCAATGGCCAGCGAACTATCGTCCCCGCGAAAATAACCGGCCATACAGTATTCATCATTAGTGAGTTGATTTATAATAGGTGTATGGATTGTGATTGCTTAAGCTTTCGTTTCTGTTCTGTTTCAACATGTCCACTAATCCCACAAGTATAACAGTGACATCTCAAAAGCAGATGAAATATTACTTTCAACAGAGAGATATTTCAAAGCAGATAAAATATTCTTTTCAATAGAAACATATTTTCACACTAATCTCCATGTGTTACTTCTACAACATGTAAATGTCATAGGTCATTGTCAATGAGATGGACTGTCTATGCCCTTAGTATAGAAAGTGTTTCTTATACATAATAGCCTGCGTGTTAGACAAATCAATAAGGGAGGTAACAGAAGGACTCTACTAGGCTAGGACAGTATGGATGAGACTAGATGGATTCAACAGAATAAAACAAATTAAGAACCAAGACCTAACAATGGCGGACCAGAAACCAGTGTTGCACAGTGATAAGCTTAATGAAAACACAAGCCCACGAAATGAATGAGGCATTTGACTGATTTGCAGAAATTGGTATGTATCTATATTTGTAACGTTTCATATAGCAAAAACTGATTAAAGTGTTTTATTTTGTTCATGTTCGAATATATTTTGATACATTTTCCATGTAAAGTTATTTGAATGCATTTTTATAAATAATTAATGCTTTCACATTTAATTAGAAGTTATGAGCAGTCGTAGCAAGAGTACATTCAATGTACATTTCAGGTGCTCAACGTAAATTAGTTGTGCATGCACTACAGACAAAAGCACTCGATTTGATATCGTGGCAGCACAGGATATCATAGAACCTACCATTGAGGACAAGAATAAGGGTTTTACCAATATTGTTCCCAGCGATCTTTTAAATGAAATAGATTAACGTTCCTCCACAAACCCGAGAACGATACTTTGACCTGTTTAAGCAGATTTGTGCAAATTAGGTAACGCTATATTTATGTCGACGACAATGATCAAAATAATGTTTTCACATCTGCATTAATCCACGTTATCGAGTTATCATGTCTCAAATGAAATTTTATAAGTATATGTATTGCATGTCTTTTTTATCGATTATAATCAGTTTTGTTTACTTCCATAATCTTCTGTAATCCTCTGACAAAGTATCACAAACGTCTTTTCAGTCACAGATTGTAGATGGATGTACTTTATTTGATTTATTGATTACAGCGATGTAAACAGAATACAGACAATGTGAAATACAATTATGCAACCATTTGATTGTGTAGTGATACGAGGTTATTTTTGATGTTGATGTTCAAGTAGGCATTGTTAGGTGCATTTTTTTCGGAATCATTTCCATAGCCACGTCTAATAGTCGACCAACTACTTTGCTTTTATGGAAGTTGTTAATATACTAGTATTTACTGTTATTGTGATATAACATAAAGGTCTTACTTGTAAGCAAATAATCGAGACGACAATCTTCATGTTGTTTGATTCGGTTTATTTAGATGCGTGCACATATATTAAAAAACAATTATGCATTTCACTTTTTCACTGTAAAAAACATCATTTAAAGGCATAGATAAGCAATTGTTTAGTAACACTGATCAGCACAGGGTATAATCTGCGTAAAATCAAAATACAAACAAAAAATACCTCAACAGAAAAAAAGACATCCTGCTGTTTCTTAAAATAATACTCGTCAATCAAATTATGTGTAACGGTCCCAATAACGAACGTCATTTAAGTCCACTCTTTCAGAAAACAACCTTAGCTATCCATGATATTCTTATCGTTTGTGGCGTATATCATAACAAAAAAAACCCCATCCCGTTCATTTGAAAGATATGTTTACTATACAACCAGCGTCATTGCTGCCAAACAATAAGCGAATATAATAAGAGCAGAAACAAAGGCAGAACCAAAGTAATGCATACATTTCCTGGAATCATCACATGTTGATAATGAAAATAGTGTAATGATTTTTTCCATTGTTTAAATATTTCAATCTCAAGGTTGATTGCACTACGCAACACTTCACTTATCACCAGTGTGTCAACACATTTGAAATATATATTTTCAAGGATGAAAATCCATAAATAGAAACCAATCAGCATAATCCTTTTAGAATAAGAAGGAAAAATACATGTAGTAACATGGTTGCGCCAATGGAAAAGTGCAGATTCTGTGATAGAGTTGGCAAGTCTGAAGTGTTTTAAACGAGTATAACCTAATACGACAATGCTTTTGGAGTGTTAGGAACAGCACAGGTGTGTAGCATGTAATTTGTGCATTGATAAGCTAAGCAGAGTATCAAAACTGAGCAACGCCTTGGCGGGGTTCACATCATGATCTGAAAGTTCTGATTGTAACGTTGAAAATGGACCCCCGTGGAAAATGCAACCCGGTTCCATTTTCAACGTTGAAAATGGAACCGGGACGCCGTGGAAAACTGACTCTCCTGTTGAAAATGGACCCCATCAGGTCTCTCTTTTCCACGTGTAGCCTGTTAAAAACGGAACACGTTGAAAGTGAGCCGCATGTACATGTTGCTCTGAATAACAGCACTGTTATAAGATACAAGTCTGTATACAATTTAACAAGCATAACATATTGATCGATATTGATTAACAATTCGATCTTTGGTGACCCATATAAGGACCTTTGGTATATCTTCAAACTGCAATATGATATACATATAAAATGTAAACGATATTGATCAACATTGATAAACAATTTGACCTTTGACCTTTGGTGACCCATACAATGACCTTTGGTATATCTTCAAACTGCAATATGATATGCATATAAAATGTATACAATATTGATCAACATTGATAAACAATTTGACCTTCGACCTTTGGTGACATATATAATGACCTTTGGTATAATTTATCACTATGATAAGATATTCATGTAACAAGTACACGATATTGATCGATATTGATTAACAATTTGACATTGGTGACCCGTATAATGATTTTTGGTAAACATTATGACTGATATAAGTTATGCATATATGTAACATGTACACGATATTGATCGACATTAATTGACGATGCGACCTGTGACATTTGGTAACCTATTTAATAACCTTTGGTATATTGTATATCTTCAAACTGTAATAAGATATGCATATAAAATGTATACGATATTGATCGATATTGACCTTTGACCTTGGTTGACCCATATAATGACATTTCGTATAAATTTAAACAATAATGAGATAATCAAGTATATGATATTGATCGACATGGATAAACAATTTGTTCTATTAATTGTTCGGTTATTTTTTCATAAACCGAGATCCACTGTAACATTTTAATATGGAACCGGTGTCATTTTAAACATATATTATGGAAATGGGTCAGAATGCTGTGGGGTCCATTTTCAACGTTGAATATGGAACCGGGGTAATTTAAAAATAAAATAATATGAAAATGGGTCAGTATGTCGTTGGGCCCATTTTCAACGTTGAATATGGAACCGGGGTCATCTTTTTTTTAAATATGCAAATGGGTCAGTATGTTTGTGGGTCCATTTTCAACGTTGAATATGGAACACCATACTGACCCATTTCCATATTATTAGTTTAAAATAACACCGTTTCCAATTTAACGTTGAAAATGGACCCCATAACATATTAACCCTTTTCAATATTAAATTTTCAAAGTGACAAGTTCCATATTCAAACGTTACAGTGGATCGCGGTTTATAAATAATTTACCGGAAACATAATTGGACAAATCTATGTTGATCAATATCATATACATGTACTGGTTTATGAATAGCTTATAATAGTTAAAATTTACACAAAATGTCATTATATGTGTCACCAAAGGTCAAAGGTCAATGTCGATCAATATCGTATTCATTACAATATGCAAATCATATAACAGTTTGAAGCTTATACCAAAGGTCATTAAAATGGACACCAAAGGTCACACGTCAGATTCTTCATAAATATGAACCAATGTCGTATACATGTCATATGCATGTTATACCAAAGTTTATTAAATGGGTTACCAAAGGTCAAAGGTCAAATTATTAATCAATGTCGACCAATATTTTATACATTGCATATGCATATCATATTACAGTTTGAATATATACCAAAGGTCATTATATGGGTCACCAAAGGTCACAGGTCAAATTCTTAATTAATGTGGACCAATGCCGTATACATTTCATATGCATATCTTATAACGTACCGAGTTACACGAAAGGTCATTATCTGGGTCGACAAAGGTCAAAGTTTAAATTGTTTATCAATGTCGATCATTAGCGTGTGCATGTCATACGAATATCTTATAACATTAATGAGTTATAGCAAAGGTCATTATATCGGTCACCAAAGGTCACAGGACAAATTGTTAATCTATAGGGACATCTTATTTAAAGTGATGCTAATGGTCATTATATTTGTCACTAATTTCACGAGTTAAAGTGTTAATCAATGCATATAAGTATTATATACATTTTATATACACTTCTCATAACAGCCAGAAGTGATATCAAAGGTCACCTAAGGTCACAAGCCATTTTATTTTACCAATGTCATTCAACATCGTTTATACAGTGTATCATGTAAGCATATCTTATCGCAACGTCTATGACAATGTAAACTGGTACTGAGATCCAATACTTTTATGTGGTTCACTATTCAACGAGGTCCATTTTCAACGGGTATGTAATGAAAATTCAATATTTGGTTCCGTTTTCCACGGCATCCCGGTTCCATTTTCAACCTTGAAAATGGAACCGAGTTCCATTTTCCACGGCGTCCATTTTCAACGTTACACTGATAACCAGATTTTCCATCAACTAGGCCTGTTTTTATTAATAGGAAGACTTCCCTGTCAAACAAAATGGTATCAATAATATTCTGCTGTAATGGTTTAACCTATTCATATTAGATTTCGAGATTACTCGCCGCCGCTGTTGTTGATATGCGGCCTCTATAAAACATGTGTTACTTTCAATCTGATTGGCCGAAACTTCGATAGAAAAATATGACAGAACCAATTGAAATCTAAAAGTTTCTATCTAAACGAGGATTTTTCCACTGAGTTATGGGTTGTAAGTGTAGTGGAGCTAGTCCAATCAACAACGAGTATCCGAAAATGGACATATTTATGCCAAAACAAAGATTGTAAAAATATGTCAATGCTTTACATTTTTATGACGACCAAATATCATTCATTGCTATAATAAACAAATCGATTTTTTTTATTTTTTTGCATATGAACTCCCAGAATAATAGGCTCGGAAATAATTTATATTATTACCGAGCTCCGAGCTTAAGGTGAACCATTAGAATATATTATAAGCTTGGATAGATCCTCGATAACATTGATATTTCACTAAAATGCAATAATGTAATATTTCTTCCTGGTGATCAAAGGTCATGGGTATGAACCCATGCATACAGTACACTTTATCTATCTTACAAAATGTATAACATTTGACTTATAATTTCCATGGCTGATATCATACGCTCAAAGGAGTTGATATTTTCCAAATACAAGTGTCAAATCCAAGTATTAACACATAGCATATCAACATCAAACTACCTGGTACACTGGTACAAAATTGTTAATTGTCGGCAATGCGTGACGACTGAAATAGTCTTATCAATTTATGAAATAAACAGTTTTGGCGGATACCCTATACTTAAGACATTTAACGATAAAATATTCAAATTGTGCGAAAGAAAATTTAAGCTGAATATACTAACAGTATTTTAAGCATTATCAAATAGTGAATTCAGTCTTGTGTGTATTGCCGATGGCGTATTTCTTGTATAAAAACTTCCTCTCCTATATTCATATATATGCAGTCGAGACTTGTAATTTCAAACCGATCGTTCCAGGGTGAAGGATCCATTACGAGGCTATCTTTTACATGTGTATGATAAGTTTTATAACAAAAGGACTGTACGTCTCTCTGCACCTTTTTAAAGTAAAGTAGCTCCTTTTCAAAATCTGGCCCTTCCGATTTGATTTTTTCGAAAAGACGCTTGTTAAAGTAGTCATATAAAGCATAGTCTAATTCTGCCCATCGTTTATGAAGTAATTCTGTGGCTGTTTTTATCTTTGGTACTTTAGTAAACAGATATTTTCCATCGTTGATATGACCGTGAATTATATCCTTTAATTTCCAGCCAAGTAGTCTTCGCATCATAATCAACGACTCGTCCAGGTGATCCACTACTAACACAATACTGAACTCCTGATCGAGTTGCCTCAGATATGTTTGTATATCATCTTCGTTTCTATCAATAAATAACGTGCGAGGAAAGTTGAATTCATAAGCCATTCTATTGTTTAGGAAATGTCCTGCCGCAGAGCGTGGAATATATTTAGTAGGATTTTGAAGAAATGTCTTCATCTTATTAAGTCCTTGTATATTGAAAAAATCCTTTGGATAGAAATACTTGATAGTGGATAAAAACTGCCCAAATGGATGGCGAATAATACCAACGTAAACTGTATCCTTAGGCATAAACGTTTGCATTGCAGCTTTGTTGTAGATCACGTGACAACAAAGTATATCATACTTTCTTCCAGACGGGGGTCGAAGAACATTTTGTTCGGATACAGTATTAGTTACACTAATCACATTGGTGTTTCTCTTTGGAAGCGCAAACACGAGATCACGTACAGCTCCAAAACGCATGAAGATATTTTGTACTGTAGAACTAGCTGCCTTATGAACTTTCAAAAATACAAGATGGCGTGTTTCTGATTGACGAATTTGTCGTGTATTAGAATTGATTTCTCCTAACACATCCTCATTTGATCTGCTCAAACAAAATTGCTCAAATCTAGTATGGTCTGCTTTCATATACTTTTGAATGTCTATATGCTTTCCAATCCGTGATGTATCAAATATCAAAAACCACAGCACGTAAACAAAGGTTACCAGAGCGAGGAGTCTCACCCTACAAATATAAAACAATATATTAGTAAACACCGAAACAATGTAGAGCAAACGGATCCTATCAGCCAGGTTTCATATTTCTTGGCGAAGTAATAGCTTTCCTACAAAATATATATGCCGATCATAAAACTTGAAAAACAGAAAGTGCTTGTAAATTCCTAAAACATGTTCATAGCACATTCAAATATGGTCTTGGTACTGTAATAGATAATCGGCCAAATAACGAGGAAAATAAAAATAACGACATGATACAATTAAATTCATTTGTCGCAAACAATCACTAAATATGACAATAAACATTGAAGGAAATTTCATAAGTCTGCGGCCTTATAGCGGGAGTCTCGCATGTAAAAAAAAAAAAGCTCGATATTTCGTTCTTCATGAAAACCCCGACTCTCTATCAAGGTGATGAGGTGATTTTAAGATGGCGGCAATGGCGAATATCGAAAATGTCACTCGTGTGCGATATCTTAACAACAATGGACCATGCCTTACGTACATGTACCAGTGGAGACGATATCGGTTCAGGAGAAGCTGTACCGGTTTCTGTTTATTGACGGACGGACACCCAACGACAGGCGATGTACCATGGCATATAGGTCATCTGATCAACGACCTGTAGAGCTAGCTAGCTGTTGTGCACATCATACACATGTATATCATTTTTAACATATATTCGAATTTTGATCTGTTTACAATTATGTATCATTTTCGCATGATGAATAAGCAGATTGCTATGTATTATATTTGTGTGAGAGTAACATAAAGCAGCAGCTCTTTCTATGCAATAAGTATTTGTAGATAGATCAATGTAGGCGTATAGAAATCCAATAACGATTCAAAGCGAAATATGACAGTATAAAAGGAGTCGTTCCACAATACTTATTTGTTCAAAGATACGTTCTTTAGATACATTGTACCTGCACGGATATGTACTCACCACGCCGTAAATCGGGACATGTTTACAGACTCAAAATATCAATCCATAGTCTGGTAACATATCGTGTTTATATATCTATAACATCAACAGTTTCCCCGGTACATGTTAATCATCACACACAACATGTCGGCAAGTTCGGTATGTCATTTGAATATCCATTCTCATGGAAATTACCGCGAGTACATTTTCGTATGAAATAACTTTTACGGCTTTCTGTGCGATTGTCCGCCTGTATGGCTGGTAACCAAATACAACGACATTGAAAAGCGAGTATCAGCCTTGTTAAATCATTCAGGTATGAAAAATATTGTGATGGTACCCGAGGTATCTGTCTTTGTGATATGTAGCAACATAATAATAAAAAGGTGAAAAGTAATTTTAAATTCACTCAAGTGAGAAATGTATTTTAAATGCGTTGATAAAATCGTGTTTCACTTCGTAAATTGTGTACAGCAGAAAGGTATACATAAAGTGCTGGTTAAAATTTACATACTTTAACCGACTGAGATATCGGGACCCCCTAGTATAATCGAAAATATTCAGAACTATTTACAACATTCAACTAAATATAATGTATTTGAATAAATCTTACATCATTGTCACCTGTTTTCAAAAAGTGTAATTATTTGATATATCGCGAGCCTTCAGACTAGTTTCGCATGATATCATGAAATCTTTTTTTTAACATATTTTCATTAACACGATAGTTAGACTATATTTGTCCAATAACTCATATTCGTAAATAAATAAGGCTAAGACTCTGGAATTATTTCCTTCAACAAGTTATTTCCTAATCTGACAGTAAACTTTTCATTATCATAAAATTCATAATTTAATTAATACGTCACATTATTGTTTTTTCCAGTCTGGTTTTCGATATTTATGACATGGTCGTCTAGCATAATAGAGGAGGCTAGCTATTTGTTTAATAAACCGTTTTATGTCCAATGAAGTTTCAATTTCCCATGTAATCTTACAGAACTCTTTTCTTTAGTCCCGAATAGGTATAGTGTCTTTATATTGTGATATAAATTCACTAAGCTTTCTGCATTGCTTTAAGCATGTTTGAAATACAAACTTTTGTGTTTCCATTTCATACTTTCTATCTAATACCGCAATATAGTTGAATCTGGGAACACAAGAAGTAGATCACGTGATGGTAGGGGGTGCTATAAAGCATGTTACCAAATGTACCAGGCAAGGTGAGAAACCATATGCCTGTCTGTCAATTAACAATATTTCTGTCAGTC
Organism: Pecten maximus; assembly: GCF_902652985.1. NCBI lineage: Eukaryota > Metazoa > Mollusca > Bivalvia > Pectinida > Pectinidae > Pecten > Pecten maximus. The sequence continues at coordinate 33,801,805 of NC_047018.1, forward strand.
CATTTACAGAAATCATGCGTCTCTTAGCTATTTATAGAAACCAAATGTTCCTCCGTCCATTTTCAGAAACCATATGCCTGTCTCTTAATTTACAGAAACCACATGTCTGTCAGTTATGTCTGTCTGTCAATTTACAGAAATCACATGTCTGTCAGTCCATTTACAGAAACTATATGCCCGTCTGTCAATTTACAAAAAAAGCAGGTGTATGTAAGTCCTTTTACAGAAACAATATGTCTGTCCGTCCAGTTACAGAAACCATATGTCTGTTAGTCCATTTACAGAAACCATATGTCCCTCCGTCCATTTACAGAAACAATATGTCTGTCCGTCCAGTTACAGAAACCATATGTCTGTTAGTCCATTTACAAAAACCATATGTCCCTCCGTCAATTTACAGAAACTATATGTCCCTCCGTCAATTTACAGAAACAATATGTCTCTCCGTCCATTTACAGAAACCATATGTCTGTCCGTCCATTTACAGAAACTATATGTCTCTCCGTCCATTTACAGAAATCATATGTCTGTCCGTCCATTTACAGAAACTATATGTATGTAAGTCCGTTTACAGAAACCATATGTCCCTCCGTCAATTTACAGAAACTATATGTCTCTCCGTCCATTTACAGAAACCATATGTCTGTCCGTCCATTTACAGAAACCATTTGTCTCTCCGTCCATTTACAGAAACTATATTTATCATATGACTACCGTTATATACGGTGTCATAAACCCATCACATAAATTTTCTTTATGACACTAGTGTAATAACACCTTTCGCTACGCTGATTGGCTGGTTCCGTGAGAACTGTATTCATACGCGTGGGAACGACCTACTTCTTTTTACTACAACTCGTAAAAATGGCGACTAGTGCTTGTAAACTTTGAAAAAAAATCAACTGAACGACAAATTGGTCTATTAACATAACATATTGTACAATCAAAGATAAAATCCAAGATGTAAACATCCTAAGTTTTTTAATTATATTTATACTATAAGATATTAAATTAGGCCTGGCAAACATCTATTTTATGACCCCTAGTAACATATTTCAACTCCGATAGAAAATTGCGGTTGCGTTGTCCGATGAGACATATCTAGTCTAGATTCTTTTCAAATAAACAAATAATAACATTAATTAATAAAATCCTCATGAAAAACGGCAATGTAGTTTGTTACAACTTGCCTTCAACGGTTACTCAGAATAACATGCTGACACTGTCGTCGACAAACACGTGTAATGTCAAAACAAACAACACTGCCAACAAATCGGCATCCAAAGTCGCTTTTCACGGCAGTCTGAACACGATGTTCAGTGGGAATATTCACGGTGGAACATTTCACATCTCCATAAACTCCCGCGAGGACGAGGATAAACACAAAGCAGTGAAAAGGCGCCGTACAATGGTTCTGTACGACAGCGACAGCGAATAGACATTTGTACAACGAAGCCTCCATTATCGCGCCAAGTGACGTCACGGCTTCGTCACATCAAAAACAGTTGCTCATGAACTTTCAAACTAAAATATTTTCCTCATTGTTTCAAACACCAAGGACAATTTATCTATTATAGATTAAATGAAAAAATGCTGAAATTTTGTTTTGAGACGTGTATTTAATAAAATGAATCCTTTTCATGAGTCAGTTGTGTTAGAACTATTTCTTCTCTCGTCGGTATAATTGACCTACTTCGAAGGTTCGGGTGATTTGGTTGAGATGTGACGATTCAAGGCAAAAGAGAAAATCAGTTTTTGATGGGGAACGATGAAAGAAAACGTCATATGATAAAAAGAATCTGTCATTCGTTTCCCTTCATGTTAGATTTATGATACTCGTTTAGAATTTTTTTATTTTTGCTCGCCAGAGGCTCGCAAAAATAAAAAATTCAAAACTCGTATCATAAATCTAATATGAAGGGAAACTCATGACAGATCCTCTATGTATGTAAGTCCGTTTACAGAAACCATATGTCTGTCAGTCCATTTAAAGAAACCATATGTCTGTCAGTCCATTTAAAGAAACAATGTGTCTATTCGTCCATTTACAGAAACCATGTGCCGGTCAGTCCATTCAAGTTAAGCATCTTAAATTTTTTTGTTTTTTCGTGTTTTTTTTTTTTTTTTTTTTTGTTTTTTGTTTTTTTCGTTTTTGTTTTTTTGTTTTGCGATTATGGTCAACACTATATAACTACTATAAAAGGAGAGTAATCCCAATATGAATGTATATAAATGGCTTACCATATGTCATTAAGCCTTGGAGGGATGAGTTGCATTGTGGATGACAATATTAAGTATAAGATCGTGTCATTTATATTTTGGTTTACAGGGAAAACGCATTAATATTAACATATGGTTCACAAGTGTCATTTATTTTTCTTGACTTTTATTACATTAAACCTGAATTATCGTATCGTCGAATATTTGAGATAAGATGCATGTCAGCAACATCTTGCAGAATTGATCGACAAAGAAGATTGCATTGGGAAATAAAATTCCATTGTCCTATATAGATAATGAGGACCTTGACTGCTTCTTATGCGTGAATATATCTGGCCACATATGTTCATTTTATTAACATTAATACTATTAATTGATAGATAATATGAGTATCACTTAACACATTAAAAGATGTATGAGTTTACTACCAAAGCAGTAGTAAACATGCATTGCTTGAAACACCTCGTTAAAATATACATGCTACATGTGTATTCATAAATATACTAGATACATTGTTTATAGCAAGATATGCAAAAATGACATTTTTGTCAACTTTTAAAAACCGACACTAAATGATATTAATCAGAATCGTCACTAGTAAACCTTAACAATGATAGCTTTATTATCTCCTCTTATTCCATCGGTTGTTTTACGTCTTTATGTTTTTACCAAGACAATTTTCGACTAGTAATCTTACCGCGCCTCGAACTCACAATCTACGGCACCTGATCAGCTAGCCAGAAATGCCAACAGCTTTTACCGCTGCTCCACATCCACCTTCTTTAAAAATAAAACCCATTTCAATGGCGCAGTTATGAGCGTCCCGATACCTTGCCATGACATATTGTCACAGTGACAAATTGTCTATGAAATTATATATATTAACATGCATGGATGCGAATCGTACATATATTACAACATTTCAACACACACATATTATTTAACTGTGTATGTAACATTCTATTGCATATTATTCCTTTTATTCATCCATCATATTTTCAGATATCAATCGAGAGCGAGTTTTTTACTTTTTGTTTTCATGCACATACAGTCAAACAGTGTTCATTATGTGTCTAGTAGAAATCCTTAAGTTAACAAGATAAGTTAGTAAGTTTATGTCCTCAAACTATACGATAAGTACGTTTGAAGATTTGAAGTTAAAAGAGTAATCAGAAAGCCGAAATTATCTAGCAAACGTTAATTTTAATATGTCCACAAAATTAATGACTTATCCTTAACTGCCAGTCAAATGATGTCAGTATCCTTCCAAAGTTACGTCGATACATGTAACTCGTAATTCATCGAAAGCGGTATCTGTCTATGTTTTTTACTAACTTGAGTTATGAATGGTGATTTATCTGGACAGAAAACATTATTCACTTATGGTTCTATATACAAGAAATACATACAGGTCCTCGGACACAGCGCGGTAAAAACCTTTAGTTTGATTGTACGTGCTTTATAAACTTATATTTACACTTGCAAAGTTTTGTCACTATATAGAGAATACATGGTTAGTATCTTACAATACAAGGTTTATTTTGGCGAGGGTTAGGAAAGACGAGATGGCGAGCCTTTGGCGAGCCATCTCGTCTTTCCGTTCCGAGCCAAAATAAACCTTGTATTGTAAGATACTTACCATGTATTCTGTTTATCCTGCAACTATTTCACAGTAGCTGACATTCAAGTTAAATGGAAAAAACGTCATTTGTTTACCTTTTTGAACTGAAGCGATGCGTCCGCATTGTGGCGCAGGAATATTTCCATTCATAAGAACTATATTTACTTCCGCCTGTAATGTCACTGCGCTGTTACAATATAGTTCCGATCATTTTTGCTACCTCAAAGTGTAATTTCACACATATGTGTATGAAAATATCACGCAAATACATTTTATTTCTGATAACGAATTGTTTAATACCTTTATAATGACATAATTCATTCAAGTTAAAGTTTTACAATTCGCACTAGAAAATGTTAAGCTTAGTCAGTAAGCTAACAGGGTACGTACCATGTACACACGTGTGTCACTGTTGTAATCGTTACATAACATTGGATTTTACGGAAACATGCATCGACATCAAGGCTATAGCCTTACATTGGATTACTGGTATAGATATTCAGGTTGTTGATATGAAGTGTTGCACCATAAAATATGGAGTTTAATTGAGAATTCGCCTGTGTAATAGAGCTAGTGCTGCTGGCATTGTGCACGGATGGAACATGTGTAAAATTCATTTCGCTGGACGGATTTAAATTAACGGGATTTCCTGTTTCACGGTGAGTGGCTAACATGTTTGAGTAACTTCTTTGTTGTGTTTCGGAAATGGAACTATAATTGATAATTGACTGTACGTTTTTATGTCCACTAATTTGCATAATATCGGTTGGGGGTACATTGGCATCACGTAGTTTCTGAACCAGGTGTTTCCTCGCGCTATGATTAGTAAGTTTTTTGTCCTTGTCCAAGTTTCCTTTTTGTGCCATTGTTTTCATCAGGGATTCTCGTACAATGTAGCAGACGCTGACAGCTGACGATTGTTGACAAACAATATGACGTCATCATTATCAGGTCAAAGTTTGTGCGCGTGATCATGAGGTCAACTTGAAAGTAGTTCCGTCAGAGTTGGAAAAAGTTCACGTGAATCCTATTGACGGATAAAGCACTTCGTATTGACGGATAAAGCACAAGTTTATCCGACAGTAGTTATCGGTCAGTGAGTGTGGCAGTTGCAGGATAAATAACAATACCAGACCGATTTGTTTACCATTCTTGCATGGAAACATTGACCTCTGCACTTGCGTATGAAAATATGACAGGGTACGGCGGGAACTACTTTCGCCATGCACATGGCTTTGTTTACATTTACAATTTAAGTGACAAAGGGTTATTTTTTTAATTTCAAAACTTAAAGGGTTTTGGACACATAGGGTAATTTTCCATTTTCTGCTAGCGCGCCCCATAGAATATATTCTTAGAGGAATTGCTCCATAAAAGCATGGTTAACATAAAAGTGAAATCCAATCCCTATCCAATTACGCTTCTATGCTATCCCGATATTCACATCGATTTCCAGCGTTCAGCTTGACATTATGATTTAGTCGGGAAACAACTCTCAAAATGGCCTGATAATATCACGTGGTTGCCTTTAAAACGTGGCAGTCATTTTGTAAACAGGAACACCTGATACATGCGGAGACATTGTATTATGTTAACACTTGTTCTGTGATATTGGCTTTGGTTATAGCTGTGGCAGATGTCATTTGGTAGCTCAAAATCAATTGAGAATTATTGAAAGTGAGTTTATTTCCAACATTGTACCAAATTATAGATTCTATGTATCTGTATGTAACCATATGTACACATTTGCCTCATCTGTAGTAATAGTAATGCAGCATCCCCCTGATAGCTGCGGCTTACTTGAACAGGTCTCATCTGCTATGCATATTATTCAACGGATTTATCCTTATCCAGAATTCTGATGCTATGTAACAATTTATCAAAAAAGAAAAAAAAATCAATATACATTTGTAACTAACCAATGGTCTCACACCAAATTGCTTGTAATTTACATTGTTATATGAAAATTATTACTTGCAAAAAAAATACAGTTATGCTGAGGATCAATATCGGGTGGCCGCAATTTGAATCAATAATTTGATTGATCATTTTCGTACCTTATATACTTCAATGTTATGCATATACATAGGTATACACATACACTAGACACAGTCAGCAGTTCTATTCCCCTAAAGGCAAATTTTCTGAAGTTAGCCGTTATCACGTGACTAAAAACAACTAGGAACGCAGTCGATAAGCAAGGTACAGTAAGTTGTTTAATAGTACATCTTCAAGTAAGTATTCATGTACATACTTATTTATTTATCTATTTTTTGTTGTTGTAATTTTCTATTATGATGATATCGGTTTGGTCTGACTTTGTTTCCATGTTGTCTGATATTCTTCCATTCATTATTCCAAGACATAGCTTAATCTCCTAGAGTGATAACATTCATATCATTAGATTTGTAGTCGATCAAACATTCAAGCAGTACGAGTTTTCAGCTGATCTCTGTTACAACATTTATAACAGTGTAGTATACATTTTGAGCATTTTCTTTCAAATGTGGTATCGGACTAATTAATACATTTCTTACCTAGTCGTTTTGCGTTCCTCAGAAAACCGAGGGTCCATTTACCGTTCTTTGTTAACATGAATGTGTTCACGGGCACGGAATTATGAAATATGCGCATTCGAGTCGGATGGAAAATATAAGTCTTTGTAGGTGACAGCCACTACAAGGAAACCGCGCCTGAATTTCAACTGGCAATACATCAAGCAAGCAAATAGACTTCAAAGCCTTATATTTCAGAAATAGATCTAAAGTAAATCTAGTACCTATCAAAAGTGATGTAGGTTGTCGCTAGGTAATAACTAAATTAATTACGATGACGAGTTTTAAGACGAAAGTATCTGTTATAAAATCTCAAATTGTTTTATTACATTCAAACTAAGTTAAAACACCAAATGTTAATTGACATCTGGCGCTGTTTGTCTGTTTTACTTTGTTTGGCTTTGCTATTGTTCTGTATAATATATAATATTTCTATAGTTAAAAACATTTTAATGTTTTTTTTATTTCATTCGTTGTTTAAATACATTTAATCAATTTTAATTGCCCATCGATCAATAGTTAGCATGAGGCTCGAATTCAAAATTCGCACATTTCCTGTTTACTCTTATATATGAATGCATTTCTGCACGTTGATGTTTTTTTTTCAGTTCCAATTAGTTGTCATGTATGCGTAAAATATGCACGGAATGTTTGAATCTTAAAAATGGAAAATCTTATCACCTTACTCAAATTAGCCTCTGTCATTAATTCAATTTGCATCTTATTAAATAAGTAGTTGATATTAGTATACACTGTCAGGTTGCCTTCATTTTTGATAATAAAAAATACATATGTGAGCAAAATTCGAGTATATATATTTATTTACTAATATGTTTTGCTGAAACCCCTTGGTGAACCCGGGGTACTGGCCTTTCCTCGTCAACATGAACGCCAACACTCCTTTTCTAGTTATTTAAAATGCCGTTTAGGATTTCGACAGTACCTGATAGATGTGAAATGTGTATATCTGTCATATTTGACAACCTTCCGACATGTGGTTACGACTAACCCGAGGCCCTTTCGTAAGATTTTTAGGATTAACTAAACTCAGCAGCAAAATTTCATAAAATCGTTTATCAAGAAATTAATTTTTCAAATAACCAGCGATTACTAATACAGAAAAGCATTTTGACAATGGTATGACATTCGTACTCATAAATGCAACGTATATTACGATAGATCATTCTCACTTAAATGGGTGGTCGGGTGGCACGGTGGTAATACAGTTGAATTTAACCTACAGTTGGGAGCAAACTAAACTTGGTACCAAGTGCACTTTGTACTGCACACGTAGTGAACAACGTAGTGCACTAGACTAAACATTGTAGTGCACTTGAGTTCACTACGATGTTAACTCCAGTGCACTACAATGTTAACTCCAGTGCACTACAATGTTAACTCCAGTGCACTACGATGTTAACTCCAGTGCACTACGATTAAACCTTTTGACTCAGTACTAATTTAGTCTTGTTGACAGAGAGATTTCTTATTTAGACTTAATATAATATAATATAATATATTCTGTCAAAATGTCAGTCTTAACGTATAAAGGCCAGAGGAATTCAATCCATATACCAGATGCAGGAAATGTGTATTTTTAATACTATGCTAAAACAATATGAAATATTTAAGTTCCATCTTCAGACATTTTAGTGGTTTGATTTTATATTTATTTCCTGTTTGTAAATGATGTATTAATGAAACCTGACTGCAGGTACATTCATCTTATCAATTATTAACTTACATATTATGAGAGGATACCTATAGTTAGATAAGGTATCGGTATCATGAATGCCTGCTATAAATGGACCCCCTTGGAGTTAATTGGGGAAACCGGCCTGATCAGGTGTGACCCACACCACACAGGGTAATTAATATGTACATGTAACAGGTATGAATGGCAGTGGTCTAGGGGCCCCAAGGGCCCTGGACTGGTATCAGTCTCTTGCAGTTAAGAATTTATTAGGATTTAGTGGCACTATATAATTCATTGTGTGTAAAAGTATGTAGCTTCCCCTCAACTTATGTTAATCAATTGTTTTATATTAAATAAGCGAACAAATTTATATATTTTCCTGAAAGCTTCACATACCATGTTATAATTATAGCTATATTCATGATATATAAATGATTAATTAATTAAGGCGTACCTAATTAAATATAAATTATATAAGTAATCTCCATTGAAAGTCATGTTTGTTATAAAATGAGAAATCATTTTAGATTTCATCCATATACTGCCCAGACATGAACTTGATAAGGATGTTTTGGTTTTCCTACCAAGACAGGCTGTGTACCTTCCTTGTACAGACTTTTTCTGGTGGTTGTTTGTATCTTGATGGTAGATTCATCCGTGAATATCACATTCTCAAACTGTTCTTTTGTTTGCGCGCATCTTATGGCATAATCAAGTCTTTTCACTTTATTAGGTTTTCTAATAGTTTGGCAGTACTGTGTGGACTTCGATTTCCATCCTAAATGTTTACGAGCTCTTAGAACAGTCCACTTCGAAACAGTTATACCAAAAACCGAATGGAGTTTCTTGACCAAATCTGCACCTGTCAACTCGTTATTCTCTTTCAGGGACATGTTAATATAATCCATATGGTCAGCTGATAACTTTCTGGGTAACATCTTTTTCTGGCAGGGTTTCTCGAGGACACCTGTAGATTGGTACAGTTTTACTTGCTTTTGCACAGTGTTGTAGCTGACCGAAATATTGTCATTATGTAACAGTTCTCTGACAATCCCAGCATGGCTTAATCCTTGATCATGTAATGATGCAATCCTTTGTCTTAAGTAAGATGTAAGTCTTCTTATATTGGGAGCCATATGTGCATGTATTGCTCAAATGAAAACTATCATCTATCTATAGATTCATGTGCATGTAGACTTGGGGAAGTTGGTACTATATATGATCATGAAGTTGAAAGATCTAGTCGATGCAGACATTTGGTCTAGCATGACTGTAACTATAATTTTTGACACTTGGATTTGACCTATACTCTAATACACACAGCTTGGTGACACTTATCAAAACGACAGGTAAATTCACAAGTTTTTGTTTGGATTTAAAAAACCTTTATAATATTATCTCGAAAGTCTTATTATAAAATTATATAAACTTGCAAACCAGTATTTTTATTTTTTAATGATAATCAATAATTTTAACGGGGAAACTCATTTATACACTTATTAGGTACATACGATAAAAATTAGATTGGGGACTGGTTATATATAATTACATAAGTGTTTAGGGGAGGGGTAGCCATGCATGACTAGTACAGTACCTGTACAGGTAAACCCTTAATTAAGCCTTTGGCCATGCCCAGAACAGCTGGACTCCTTGTGCCAGATTCCTGGGCTGTGTTTTCACACCTTTCAATAATAAGCATAATCCCATTTTGTGTGATTTACCTGGTTTGGAAAGGCTATATATACCTGACGGTATACAAACTATAACATTTATGTTGCATGTATAATATATGTTTCAATGAAGGCAGAATCAATATTGCTTAATGTTGATCGATTTAATTTTAATTTCAAAACTGGTATTTCCCATGCTTCATTAATTATATTTAATCTTAATTTAGTGTAAATGCATGGATGTAATGGTTGGATGGAATCGGTGGAATTAATGTAATATGATAAATGTATTTTGTCAGTTTTTGTGTATATTCTATTTACCAATACGTGACATGTATTATACTTATATACATGTAATAAACATATCTGAAATAAAAGTAAAATGTACAAACCATCATGAACACACACAATATACATAGACTAGTCCCTGTATATATATTTTAGAATTTTTTTTTAATGAAACATATGTTCAAGAGATTATGCATTGTATATCAAATACTTTGTATGTATTGACTCTAGTGCACTACGATGTTCACTCCAGTGCACTACAGTGTTAACTCTAGTGCACTACGATGTTAACTCCAGTGCACTACGATATGAACTCAAGTGCACTACGATGTTAACTCAGGTGCACTACGATGTTAACTGGAGTTAACTTTTGTAGTGCACTGAAGTGCACTAGACTACCAAGTTTAGTTTGCTCCCAACTGTATGCGGTCTGGGTTCGTAGTTCGGTCGGACGTGATAAAGTATGGGGTCACCTGCCTAACCACTTGGACTTCATCGGGTAGTACCCTTTATACTGACTAATAGTTCTCATCCTGTCCCCGTGTGTTGACGTGAGTGTTTTAATTATTTTCCTTGTAGACTTCATTAACCATTCATATTTTTCTTTCAGTAATCTACTTGTAACAAGAGTTGCCTGCATTTTAGGAAAATGAATCAAATACTTCGAACTTATATCAGGTAGGTCAATATCCTGTTTTATGATTTTATTAGCAAACGAATGGTAAATTCTAACATGCTAACCAATGAGGGTCGCTATATTTTTTCCGGATTTCAGATACTAAAAAAAATTATACTTGAAATAATTTGCTATGAAATTATTCTGATCAAAATATTTGACTTACATGTACATGTACTTATATTGCCACATTGTAATATATGCTATACAATAATTACATGATTGGGAAATGAATATCTAACCGATTGGTTGTTGCTTCTACCCTTGAAAGAAAGGTTACTTTTTACCAACATTATAGAATTTCCTTATGTGATCCTGGGGTGGAGATGTCAACACAGCAATGACATCACGTCAACATTTCTATCACGTCTGGTAAAGACTTCCTAACACTAGGAACACCAGTATCGTTAACATTTCATGGCCTTGAGGGAAATAGATTGTACACAAGAACAGGCTGACAGTATTTTGTGTTTCAAGATAGTGTAAACCAGTAATTGTTTGGCTGATGATTGGTCAAAACACCTCTCACGGGTCTAGATAAATTCCTATGTTACACCGAAACCTACAGAATCCGTGCACAGGAGGTGAAAATAACAGTTCAAACCCCGTCGGGCAACTCACGGGTGAATACGTAAGTAGCGCGGGTTGCACGCGAGATGAACAAAATGTCGTCGGGCGCATCACGGGTGAATAGTACAATCCAATCCCGTAACCTGAGCTTTCACTTTAAAAAAGTGAAAAGCGATGATTCATCAACACATGAAGACAATATTTCCATCAGCTTCTGGAAGCATCACCTGTTCGAATTTTAAAAAATCCCTATATCCACCTGCAAACAGATACATACAGTACGAGGTGGGTGATTTGGTACTCAAACGCTCACAGAGCGTTGACCCGCGCAGCCCTCCGCTCAGAATTTGCGCGGGTTTGCAGCGGGTTTGACGCGGGTTTTGAGCGGGCTTCGAGCGGATTGGCAGCAGGTTCGGGCGCGGGCTTGAGCGGACGTGTAGCGGACCCGCTTGCCGGGCGGGCTTGTAGCGGGCCCGCTCGAGCGGACTTGTAGCGGACCTGCTCGAGCGGGATTGTAGCGGACCCGCTCGAGCGGAATTGAATAGGACCCGCTCAATCAGTAATGACGGTAGACTTTCAACAGCCTGGTGTCGATTAATTATACTTTAATTACCATGTATATGTTTTCAGTTGTATCGTCCATCGTAAGTATTTATTGGATGATGTACCTCAACTATGAGATACAAATTCATATGTGTAATGTATTGCTCATGAAATCGTTGTTATAAGTTGAATAATATCTGCAATGATGTACAATATGACAGTGTACTTGATGTCAGCCCATTTTGATAAAAACTATTTGTAGGGAAATATTGTAGTTATTAAAGTTCAAATAGACTATTTTCATGCATGTGCAAGAACACTCACGAGTCATAAATCCAGTAATACTGGATATAGTCGTCATTTAGTGTTAGGAGCTGAGTCAATACATTGTAAATGTATCCTGTGACTGCTAACTGGTGACCGCCTTCTTTGGGAAAACGGAAAGGTAATCATTCCGGTTAATGGTGGACAATGAACCAAGTGTCCGCAGTAGCATTATTTCATTCTTACGGAATGGGGACGGGTCAAAAGGCGGTTTTGTCATCATTTCTAGAGTACTTAGGACGGTCGGATCTTGGTCAGAATTTTTGTGCACCTCGAGTGGGATATGGGGAACACGGAAATGTGCTCAATCCGGTAACCATTTTAATAGTGGACAATTAGCCACGTGTCCAAGGCAGCATTATTACAATTCTGATTTAGCTGACCTTTGTATAGATGGCGTTTTGTGCATAACCTCGGAGAGGCCACATAAGGGGCTCGTTATTTTGATCTCGACTTATTTTTACGTAGACATTTAGCTAGCAACATGTCTGTTTGAGAAAATTATCTTTGAATTTCTGTAGTAAGTTTCATAAACTTTACAATTATTTGAACATTTCGTAGTTTTAAATCTACGGCCTAAAGATATTGTGTTTTTATTACTATCATTATTTATGTGTCCATCGGGGACATCTCTTGCATGGCTAATATCACGGACATACACTTACATATATATATTACCGGTAGATATCGAAATCAGTGCTAATAGTTTCCCAACTATAGTAGCTAATCATTTTAAAAAAATCGTCACAAGTGCATTGCTCTACTCGAGCTGACTTGAATTATATTTTTTGTAATCGTATGATGTTGATGAGATGTATACTCGCAAGACTAATAAAGAATTGAAAGAATTGAAAAAATTGTTACCATTTTAGCAACCAGGTACAAAATTATTATGTGAGATATCGAACACTTTTGTAAAGGATAATCGATTGCCTTCCCGATCTCTTTTTGCCAGCAAAGAAATACATGTAGTACGGTCTTTGATTACAAGACAGAGCATTATAGTATATACGTATGTATGTATATCTTATGTTGTATATATACTATTAAATGGAAATTGTCAAATAAAATACAGTTTAAATTATATAGACCACAAAATGATTGTGTGTGTAGTCCAATATTCTTTCTTTATTGTGAGAAAAACAATACATTTGTGTCATCTGTCATGTGTATGTGATAAAAACGTCAACAAAAACACATTCTAAACATATTTTAATCAATTATAACGACAACATGGGAATATTTCCTGTCCTTTTTATTTCGGAAGTAAAAAAAAAAAAAAAAAAAGATACGTACTGACTATGCGAAAGTCACCATTATTATCAAGACCTAACACCAAAACCATGTGAAGTATTTCGTCCTTCACCGAGCTATTGACCAGTCCATTTTATGTCCGATGAAGCCTGAGATTAGATTAGCTGTAATTGTTTTAGATACACAGCGTACGTACATGTAATTGAAATTTTCCATTGAAACTGGTAGGTAACAAAGAGTTTCAGGAGAAGATATGAACCTTGTCTTCAGAGAATGTAGGAGATGAGTATCATTATCTGTTTTCCTGTAAAAACGCAATCATTGAAAATTTGCAAAGAAATTACATATTCTAAATTATTACCGCTCAAATCCAAATAAAACTAAACTAAAAGGTCTGTTACAGACCCGTGTACGTTCGCTGTTCCGTCTTAAACGCAAACGCTACGGAAGTGCTACGGAAATGGTACGGTAATGCTACGGAAGTGCTACGGAAATGGTACGGTAATGCTACGGAAATGGTACGGAAATGCTACGGTAATGCTACGGAAGTGCTACGGAAATGCTACGGTAATGCTACGGAAATGCTACGGTTGACGCTCACAAATAATCGACCGTTTCTGAATAAATTATCTGGTTCTTATAAAAAGCGGATCCTAGACGAAGCGAACACGTAGAAACGACAGTGCAATGGTGTTTGATGGAGTGAATGTTGTATCGGGAAGTGGAAGAACGTTTTATCAAATTGTACTACTATAGAAAACCTCCGTATGCAAAAAACTTTACAACTTTTAGAAACCGGAAATATTAAGGTCATATAAGGATCTTTCAAATTTAGGAAAATTTATTATTCTCGACAACAAAAGACGATAGTATTTAATTTTAAAATAAAATCACTCTCTACACTAGCGCTGCGGTCGCGTATGTGTTGTCTCTGTGTGTCCGAACTTTATTGTTTTGTTTTTATGTATTGATCTATATTTTCACTGCATTTATTCACTGCATTTGTACTGATAAACCGTAAGGTTTAAGAAATCAACTAATTGAATTGAAAAACTTGTATCAAAGTGTTAATTTAGGTACAGGTAAACAGATCAAGATTTCTGAACACAGATTGACCAGGCTATGAAAAGACCCCCTATAGGGCTAATTGTAAAAAGGAGAAACTGACCAGGTGTGGTGATGACTTATACACCTGAGCCCGATGGCTTCTAATCAAGTGTATATCCATGGCCATCAGGTGAAGTTGACGGTGGTGGGGAGGGAGATTAGTACCCATGGCAACAGGTTAGGGGGACAATTAATTATATAAGTCAAGTACATGTACATGTCTGGCAAGTCTATATATAACAATCACTGGTACATATTACTGGTGTGTATGCATTGACGATTTGTTTAAAAGTCTGATGTCGGATCAAAGGAAACTCTGGCAAGGGAGGGATAAAAACTAAAAACAAGACATCAATAATTATATACTTAAGAACATACAATGTACATGTGCAATCAGATACGTGTATATCACACGTCTGCAATGGAGCGGACTCTGTACTGTGTTTACTTGATAATGGATAACACTGAAAATCTTTATTAATGGACTTGTGTTGTGATCTAACCTTCAGTTGATTGACAATCAGTAAACATTTGCACTCAAGGAGAAGTGAGGAGTGCACGATAATTAGTTCACAACTGTTTTTTTTTTTAACTTATTGTCACAAAGGACATAACCAGGTAATACATTGTTTCAATATATAAAGACTTCAACAGTGTAGAGTGAAGAATCTACCTTTGAAATTAATTTGATGTTGTATGCGATCATTTTAATCATTTACATGCTTCTATTAAAACACATCAGTTTGTGTCAGAGGCCTAATAATGGCTGACTCAGGTGTACATGTACTTCATGTAAATATTTTGTCGGACAAAATATTAATATTTTAATTTTTTATTGAATGTTAATTCACTAAAGTTTTGGCTTTTACATTGTGTTTCGAAACTTGAAAGTTTCTTTTACAGTACATGTCATCTATATGGTTTATACATTGTATGTTCTGTCGACAGATCTTGAGACATGTACAAATAAATGTACATGTCAAGGCTACATGTACATTACATTGAAGCCAAACATCTGGGAAAGGCCTGTTGCCAATGGCCAACTGGGCGCAATATGCAACCCTACAGCCTTGAGGACATGCATCCTACCACACCTTACCTGTAAGATGCTGATCAGTCTAGCTCTTTTGTGTCTGGCACATGGTATACCTGGCCAGGTGACCTGTCCCCAATTAACCCCCGGGGTCCTATTATGGCTCATTCTCACTGAGCCAACATATAGAAATTTACCTGTATTACCAGGCCAACATGTCAAATTTTACACCTGAGTGAGTTTAAACTAGAGCAGTAGCCTGTTCTTACTTTCATGAGAGAAAATATAAAAATGTCAAATTGAATATGACTTATAAAATGATGACTCAAATGATTCACCCTCTCTTTTACATTTTTTTTTTTTTCAAAACTTTCTTTTTTGCCGATGATGGTAAATTTTGTAAAGCAGCACGTTATATTCAAGACTTCTATCCGATATTGACAGAGTCTACGACGGGTGTAAAACTTTAAAATGTACGTTTTATATAAAAAGAAATATTGTTATATAACGTTTAGCAACAAAAGATATACAACTGAGTATCCCGACAGCTTGGGTGAGGAATCTCTAAAGAAAGAAACACATGCTAAAGACTTAGGTGTATGGGTCACTCCGAATCTTAACTTTTTATTTCATGTTAGATAAGTGGTTGGTAAGGTCATGCCAATCTACATATTTGGATTTTCAAAATGTTATTCGCTCTCTGTACATTAGTGCAGTCAGTTAGATTACTGCTCTGAAATATGGTCACCATAGCAAGAAACACTCGTAAACCAGATTGAAGTTGTACAGGTTTTATTTCTTATTTTATTATTTTTTTATTTCTATGTTTTAAATCAAAATTAAACGATAATAGTCTATATTACATGTAAATTTGTACACAATTCAACTTACCTAGTCTGGTATGAAGGCATTAATACATATATATTTATTCAAATCTGTACATAGTCTGCTTAATCGAACTTTTACAAGATACTACTTTTTAGTTCCACATCTTTTTTTTTTTACTAGGTCGAGTATCTCAACCTTGCTTTATCCCTGTAAATGCTGGATTATTGTAAGAAATTGTAATGTTCTTAAAAGAGTCCTAATTAATTTTAACTACCTTCGTCATGTTCCCGACAGTTTTTTAACGTTTCACTTGAGAGATTTATGTCGAACGAAGATTTGTTTTCAGAATTAGGTCTCTTGTTTACTGTTCATAACAAGACTTACTTGATTGTCTGGATGATTTCTATTTTGGACATCAGTTCTATTTCACATGTGTATGCACTTTATATACCGTATTTGCTCTTACTATGTAATTAATTTACTCTTGTTATACTTTATCAGAGACATATATATATCACACATGTAATATATACGTCTCTGATTTTATCAATTTGTTATCAATTCTGTGATTAGACATTTGGGTTTTAAAATTGAAATAAATAATGAATAACTCCAAAGATCACGATGACATTCTCATTAAAGTTGTACGTTTTATGAATCAGTTGATAGCCTTACCTGTAGGCTATAATTATCTCTTATTGTTCTACCTTTCACACCTATATCACTTGGTCCACAAAATACCTTACCTTTAGTTTACCTGTATACAATTCAACATGCTGTGTTGTTTGTATCATTGCTGACAATTAAGTCTAACTACCCTAGTTTACCTGTGTGATACTGTCTGGAGCATTTGTACCCTATACATGTAGCCTGACCAGTGCATATTATATGAAACTGTTTTAAAGGTTAGACTATAGCACAGTAAAGGTAATATTGTTTATTTAACACGATCTTCATCTTGGTTTCCATCGTAATGCGTCGACTACTACTAGGACCCGCCATTTTTTATTACACTAAGATCGATGGACCATGTGACTTGACTTGTTTTTTGTGAGAGTGTTATTTTTTCTATACAAAGATACAGACAGATTTATAGCCGTATCTATGTAATTCTCACCTCCTTACATGTATAAAATTATTTGCTGTCGCTACATTTCTTTTTTGACGTTCGGTAAGTATATTTAACTAAATTTCGTTTCGATAAAAAATACATTCCGCAAAATTTTCTACCAAACGGTTATGAGACGGTCTGTGAGAGAAAATAGGTAAACGCAAATGCTACGGTAATGCTACGGTGAGTGGACGCAAACGGTACGGAAATGGTACGGAAATGGTACGGTAATGCTACGGAAATGCTACGGAAATGGTACGGTTATGCTACGGTAATACTACGGAAATGGTACGGTAATGCTACGGAAACGCTACGCTTAAATCGGAACTGCGAACGTACACGGGTCTGTAAAAGGTCATAATTATAAACGAAGTTCTAAATGATTTGTCTTTTTTTTCTAAAAAAATCTCTTCTTTGATTACGTGTATGTAATATAATCCTATGAATATTATGTTTTTGTACCTGGATTGTTTATTCATATATATGTACGTGTGATACAATGTTAATGTTCCTCATGTAACACATTTCCATGTGTTATAGTATCCAAATAAAACTGTGTGTATGGAGACCACGTGGTTAAAATCGCGTCATTTACAAATCATGATTGGAGTTAATCAATGTGATATAGATAAATCCTCTATACACAGGACAAATACCGGTCGTGTACAGTGTAGTTAACGTTATAGAAATGTTTTCACCTGCTGTTAACATCTGCCAATCACAGATTTTGATTACAATAGCGAGTATACCTGTATCGCAATGACCCCATCGGACCCCTACGGCTTTTTTTTTTACCTGCGGGCAGAATGTTGTTACATAAGGATTTAGCCTATGCTCCATGTTTACTAGTCTACCTGTATCTCACCTCTTACATTTAGGTCTTTTAGAATAAGGCACCTGCCGTTTTCCTTTTGAGGCCGTAATAGCGGAAGTAAAACCCGTTAAATCCGTATGCGATGATAGTTGTATTAATCATTTTTAAATCATATATATATTTCAGATTAAAATAGGTACGTAATTTGTATTGTTGAAAGTTATACATTTATAATATGTACGTATTGTTTTTTTTTATGGTGAGTGTAGGACAAAAGCCCCCCCCCCCCCTCCCCCCGACATTAGCCCCCCCCCCCCCCCCCCCCCCCCCCCGGACATTAGCCCCTAGGACAAAAGCCCCTCCGGACGAAAGCCCCCCCGGACATTAGCCCCCCCCCCCCCCCCCCGGACAGAAGCCCCTTCTTTAGAAATTTAGCTGGTATACTTTATATAAATCTGTACTTTTGAAAAACAGAAATTATATATATATATATTGTTGTTTTTATCTCTGAAACAACATATCAAGATATACACATGCATTGAAATAAGAGCAATTACTTTCACTATATCTTTATAAATATATATATCCCCCCTCTCCTCTCTCTCTCTCCCGCTAAACCAATTTGTAAACATGTTAAAAAATAATATTATATTAAAATATTATATTATGCCATCTTGCTGTATTTTTTTCATGTATACTTGTGTCGGGAAAGGTGGTTTTTGCCCAATCCCTTATATACATATAAGTTACAATAAAAATATGTTTAAATAAAAAATCAGGGTAACTATTTATGTCAGGTTTCGTAAGAAAATAGAACACTCAGTATCCACATTTTTAATTTCAACACATCTTATTGACGAGATGTTAAGGGTAATAGGTAGTGGTGTAACATTGAAAGTTTTAAAAAAATGATAATTTGTTGCATGATTGTATAACATACACATTTTATATATCAAAACGATTGTTAATTGAAGCTGTACACAAATATTAAATGAAATAGTAAAAAATATGGTGGGAAATTGAAAATACTTACTTTTTGTGTCTTGAATAGGATTGAAGCATACGAAATTGTAAAGTGTTGCAACTGTGAAAATAAAAAGTTGATATTATATTTCAGAGGCTATTAAAACCATAAGGCTATATAAAATATTCAAATAACAAGAAACAATTATAAACCTCTTGTGTTATCCTATTGCAAAAATTGTTCTTATACTTATTATTATATTTCTGGTATATTTCTTCACTATTGTAATATCATACTTAACCATTTCTTTAATACATGTACTATGTAATAATGTCCACATAATTGACAATACAATAGTTTAAAATTGAAACATAAACATCACAATTATCATGTATAAGATGTGTTTTTTAAATATGTGTGTCAATTTTAAATCTTGCTTATATTTGTACCTTTACATTCATTGATTTATTACTTATAAATCAATGAATTTCACTGCTGAAGCCATGAAGTCACCATAAAGGTTGTCTACTTCATAAGCTTCCTCCTCCCCCTCGTATAACACCTCATACACTGCATTCTTTGCGCCGTCTTTTCCTTTCAACACATCCGTCACGCTTCCAGTATACCACTTTTTAGTGCCACTATCATCAACCACTATGTAAAGGCTACATAAACATGGCACATTCTATTAAACAATATGTAAATGTGCAGTGTTCAAATACTTATAAATACATAAATGTTTAATACGAAACCTTGCACTGCTGTTGGAAGAGGAAGGACCAGGACTTGCTGGGGAATGCTTGTCACTTCTGTCGCATGTCTTTTTTGTCTTGTTGGCCGTCTGGGTTTTCCTCCTTTGCTCTTGATAGTTTCTTTCTTTTCAAACTGTAAAAAAAGTCAATATATATTATATTATACTGAAAATTATCATCATAAATTTTTTGCAATCAATCTTGTTACATTTTCATGACAGACTTGCATTGTATCAATTTAAAACAAAAATAAGTACACTTACCTTACCTATGAATTTCTACTCTTGTCTGAAATTCTTTTCTGTTCCCCATAATTATGAGAAATATATCCAATGCCAAATTATTTTGTTTTTCATTCATGAATATGAAAATGTGTAGCTTACCTTACCTTAATAAATGATACTGGTATATTATACAGGTTCCCTTGACAAGTGGTTGTTGGTTACCATATTTATCAAACTTGATGAAATTAATTTACAAACTTTCAAAAGACGGACATTTAGCTAAGTGTTTTTTCTACTTTGTAAATTAAGTAACAAGAGTTTCATAAATATGATAACAAACAGTTTATACAGTTTTCTATCTAATGACTAATAAACCTACCCAGAGTCCAGGTTCTCTAATACTAATAAACCTACCCATAGTCCAGGTTCTCTAATTCCTGTAGTAGTTTTATGCCTTGGAGATGCCAATTCTGGTAATATGGCTTTAAAGTAAAAACTTTTCAGTTTTGGCAGCATTGTATTGGTCCATAATTGTTTGTCGACGTAAATCCTTTCCACGTGAAGTTGGTATGGATTTGTCGTGCGTACAATAAAATCTACCCAACAGTAGTTTGCTATATTCATTTGTCCCTGTATCTGGTAGTAGTAGTTGTGGTTTTCTTTTAAGGTAAGTTTTGAATTCACAGTCTCTAAGCAAAATGACTTCATTTCCTTACTTGCTTCATTTAGATTTATTGGCTTTTGATGAAGCAAGTTTTTGATCTCAATCAATCCAGTCTCACCATTTTTCTCTGTAACTTTTCCATCTGGACTGGTTGCTAAATATGGGTGTTCCTTACTGATTACTAACCCTACTGGTTCATGGCTTACAATTTTGTTATGGCTTGTTTTCATGTAATTCTTGTATTCCAATATGGTAATTCCTTCTTCTCGAATTCCGCGTCTGGTGTGACAATTACTAAATGGTTGCCCATGAACAAGCCTTTCCACAGCTTTAGTAACCGGTTAAGTGGGGTCTTTCTTCGTAATCAAACCGAAGTTGGATGATGTGATCCTTTTACTTCGTTCGGATTTCCAGACTTGTGATTCTGATTGCGATTTGGTTTCTTTCTCAATAAGAGCTATCTGTTGGACCGGCAAATCTACATGTTTCTGGACATAATCCGTACACTTATTGTGAAGTTCTTCTTGCGTAATATCGGATACACATTCAAGGACATCTGGTCCATATTCTCTTTTGGCCCTTTTTGATGAGGATTGCTTCCAATTTTCATATTTTCTTTTATATCTCTTTGCTTTATTTTCTGGTTTTTCTTTGGATCTTTTAGTTGAATTCAAAGCATTCTCCCTACTTTGGTACACTCTTTTGAAGTGGTTTCCTGGTTTGGAGGTTGTGCACTTTTCCCATACAATAGGAGACCACTGTGGACCGAAGTTTTTCCTTAAACATCCTCCAAAACATCTGGTATTCCATGATCCCCTATTACATCTGTTGACGTATTTTCCACCATCAAACTTCGCTCGAATGGACATGAAGGATTCCGCAAGGTTGGTAGTGAAATTTCCTATCAGTTGACTACTCTTGGCAGCTATTCTGTTAAGCAGACGAGAAATGTCATGCAACATTAATTTGTCAAGGAATGATGAATAGGACACGTCACCACGCGACTCTTCCTCTGCTTCCAAGGATGTAGTGTCATGCCATATATCTGACAGCTCCTGCAAAATGTTGGTAGTTTCCAATACATCAGATGGTGATGAAGATGAATTTGAAGATGGAGATGGAGATAAAGGTGCAGCTGAAGTTGAAGGCGCAGTTGAAGATGAAGGCGCAGTTGAAGTAGAGGACGTAGAAGTAAGACATGAAGTTGGATTTTTGGACTTACAAAAATCAGTACAATTTGAGTGATCCCCAAAGATATGGTGTACTGAATTAATAATGTCATGCTTCAATAGCTTCACTTTCTGATTGTGGCTCATTGTATTGTCATTTGACCTTAGTCTGATGGCACATCTGACTGAACTTGTAAGACGAAGTCTCACGCGTTTTGTCAGTTTGTATTTCCCTTTGTATTGGGGGTTTTCATCAACCAGTTTTTCAAGATTTGAACGCAGACATTTACAGATATGATTAGCACATTCTAATTTAGTAATGTCTCTACCCCAAACCGGCACATTTTCTTGAAGTTTTTGAAAAACAGAACTATCACCATCTGCTATTACCTTGGTGTATCTAACCCCGTGCAAGCTTTCAGCTTTCATAAAACCTTCCAGAATCATATCAGACTCCATGGCTTGTGAGGATTCAGTCCAATTTCTGAAACACCGATGAGGTTTTGGAACGGTATTGGATGTGGATGTCATACTGCAAATAGAACTATGCTTGTTCCTAACACCTAAATACAACAGTTTACCGGTCTCTGCCCCAATTATAACGGCACAACCTCCCATAGCATTGTATGTGTACTTATGTGTCCTTTTACTCCACCCGCCATCACATATGACAGTAATGCACGGTATCCCATTGCTATAATGGCCCTTTTCCATCGCAATCCGCCTTTCTTCTGCTCCGGCCTCTAACAAGTCTTGGGTGGCCACATTCTGCCACATATCTCCAATTTCTTGCTCAAGTTTACTGAAAGTCTTCTGTGTCATTCCTGGACTATCAAGGGTACCCATCATCTCATTGAGCCTAGACAAACCTCCACCAGTTGCCATGTTGGCCCTCACAGCTCTCATATTAATGTCATAATGGTGACTGGTTGGGGTGTGTAACACGGGGCTAGTTTTGAAATCAAATTTCTTTTTACATCCCTGACATTCCACCAATATTTGGCTTGCAAGGCCAAATGTAGCAATCTCTTTGACTAAACGAATGGGAGATACATCTTGGGATACTAATCTGCCCGCTTCTTGGCATAGAACAGTGTGTTTTGTGATGTCAGCAATGTGATTTTGCAACATTTGCAAATTGATGAGTCTATATCCTTCATTTGCAACATTAGAAACTCTGGCAAATTTGAACTTCAAACTACTCTCACATGATGTCCGGGTTAATTTGTACAAGTCAGACTGACAGTTAGATGTAAACAACAGTGTTCTATTTCTGTGTGGTGTAACATTTTTGGCTATTTTGTATTTACGCAGAATTATTTTTCTGAACACCTTCAATATGACTAATAAATTTGATTTGGTATTGACTTTCACTTTGTATGTTTGCTTTCGTAAACCATATAAAACCTTCCTTTGTGCACCCTTGGATCCTCCTGGAAGTCCAAATCTTTTCTTTTTTGATATTGACTTGTTAGCCATGGCTAATTACATAGTTGTAACACGCGTACGAAAAACATCTCCCACTACCTCTGTGTGCCTCCATATTTTTTTGTGACGTGTGTCATGCAAATAATTACAACAAAACGTGCATAAAAATATATTCTTTACTCACCTATTTTCATATATAAACATGTAATTTGTTCCAGTGCCTGTGTATTCCAAAAACAATTATGATAAAAAAGCATCTTACCTTCGTAGACGAAGTTCCCCGAATCGTGGAAACTAAGTAAGTTGTGTTCACACTCTTACAATATTTCACAAATTTAACCTATATATTGAAAGATCGGAAAACCGGACGATTGTCTATCTGTTGATATTAAATTAAGCTAAAGGATAGCGTATAACAAATAAATGATCAACGATATAATACTTACAAACTCAATGAAAACTAGGTGAACTTCGAAGCAATGGCAACTACCGGGACCGAATGGCTGCTCAGGGAGCAGTTTGAGAAATAGCGTTCTGAGCGAGGAATTCGGCGATGTTTTCACGGATTATTGTGTTTTGGATGTAACAATTCGTATTGAGTGGCACGGTAGGTTAAAGATGAATGTTTTCTGATGACGGTCGCATGTAATGTGCGCCGTGTCAGTTTGAATAAATGTGTTTTTTAGTCGATTGAAGTGAGATGGGGTGCCGTTTCGCTCGTGGCGTAGTTGCCAACCTTCCCTCTTACACATTACACATACCGCTGTCATATCAAAAAAAGATCGAAAGTGATATTTTCTATGCAAGCGCCTGTGGGTTCGATCCCTAGCGGAGGCAGTGATTTAAATTTGATTAATCATGCGCTCTGTTACATATATATACAATATCCATGTGGAGCCTCTCCATGGGAAGACCTGCATGGTAGGACCCTAAAGCGGCCCGGTGCTTCACTCTAACCTTCTTGGATCGGTTGCAGACCTGACAGGATTTAACATAATTCCTACAATCCTCAGACATCCCATACCAGATATCTGAATTCTTCAGTCGCTCCAAAGTTTTTGAACGACCGGGATGTCCAGCTGATTCAGCATCATGACACTGCTTGAGTGCTACATGCGTCAATCCTTGAGGTACCATGAACAAGTGTTTCACCTCGAAGGGGTCCTCCCAGCGATAGTACAGGATTCCCTGTCGGGATACAATCTGTGATCTGCAGGTCCACCAATGTCGAACAGCTGAGCTAGAAAGATACAGG
Organism: Pecten maximus; assembly: GCF_902652985.1. Lineage (NCBI taxonomy): Eukaryota > Metazoa > Mollusca > Bivalvia > Pectinida > Pectinidae > Pecten > Pecten maximus. The sequence goes on from NC_047018.1 coordinate 33,826,571, forward strand.
TCCTGCTTGGTTGGAATAGAATCTGACTCCAGCCAATCTGAAACCCTCCGGAGATCAGAGTCCTCCCTCTGTTTATTGTGTAGCTCTTCCGAGGTATATGCATCCATCCAGTTGGAACTGGGTGGAATAGCATCCTCAGGGACTTGTACCTGCCGGATAGTGAGAGGAACGACATAATCTATATCTTCCTCAAAAGACTGCCACTGTTGGCGAGCTCTCGTACAATATGGACACCCACCACAGGGATAAAGCATTTAACGAAACTGAGGGGGAGTAATGCTCACAGGGAGATAGCAGATCTGGTATCCTTGATGAGCCATCGGCATCCGCACGGCACTTACCAGGACGATGCTGTATCGTCATGCTATATTGTGACAACTCCTCGATCCATCGGGCTAACTGTCCTTCAATATGCTTAAAATTCAGTATCCAGGTCAAGCTGTTATGGTCAGTTCTGATAACGAAAGGCCGTCCAAGTAGGTAATGGCGGAAATGTCTGGTAAAGGTTATGATTGCCAGTAGTTCCTTCCTTGTGGTGCAGTATTTCCTCTGCGGAGGAGTCAAAGTTTTGCTGGCGAAGCTGATCACCATTTCCTTCCCATCCTGCACCTGACTCAACTCAGCACCAAGAGCCCTGTCGGAAGCATCCGTGTCGAGGATGAAAGTGCCATCGGTCCGCGGAAAGGCCAGCGTAACAGCATCACACAAGACTGTTTTCACCTTGTCAAAAGCTTGCTGCTGTTCGTCTGCCCAATGCCATTCCCTTTTCTTACCAGTAAGCTGGTGAAGGGGCCATATTATATCTGCAAGATGTTCCAAATGATCCCGATGATAGTTAATGAATCCCAGGAAGGATTCTAACTCTTTCTTATTCTTTGGAGTGGGCCAGCTTTCCACACAATTTACATGCTCCGGATTTACAGATATCCCATCGGCAGAGACTATCTTTCCCAGGAATTTGACACGACGCTGGAATAGGTAGCACTTGGAGGGTTTAATCTTCAGGTTATACTGTCTGAATCTCTGGAAAATCTTCTCTAGATTAGATAAATGATTATCAAAGTCTTATCCGAGAACCATTATATCATCCAGATAAGAGAGGCATTCCTTCCATGACAAACCTGATAGCATCAGTTGCACCACTCTACTGAAGGTGGCTGGGCTATTACATAAACCGAAAGGGAGTCTCTTGTGCTCATACAAGCCATATTTGGTTATAAATGCCGTTTTGTGGCGGTCTTCCTCAGTAATTTCCACCTGCCAGTACCCAGATGCCATGTCCAGCGTGCTCATGAAGACTGTATCCCTGAGGGTATCAATGCACTCTGAAATATTGGGAAGGGGGAATGCATCCTTCACAGTGACCTCGTGTAGAGCTCGATAATCTATACAGTACCGAAGTCCACCATCCTTCTTCCTCACCAGGACTGGAGCCGAAGCCCATTCGGAAGACGAAGGCTGAATGACATCCCTGTCTAACATCTGTTGAAGGTGGTTTTGCTCTTCTTTCTCAAATCCGAGAGGGGTCCTACGCAATGGTTGCCGTATCGGTTTGGCGTCCCCAGTATCGATTCGGTGCTTAATATCCCCATTGAACTTGCCCAGATCCAGATCATCCTTAGCAAAGATATCTTGGAATTCTGACAGAAGCTGGCCTAATTTATGTTGTTCTGGTGGCGACAATTCCTTTGTGGACCTGGCATAGAGTGCCTCGAGATGAGAGGGCATTACTGGCTCCCCAGTAGAATCCACGCCCAAACTACGAATGGTAAATTCCTCCACAGAGTCATCCACTATTCCCTCCAACCCTATGCCGATGCCCAAGTATGTTCCCTTCTCGATTGTTACAAAACTGGAGGTCGGATTCCGGATCATTGGCTTCATGAACCCTTCAGGGTTTAGCAACTGATTTGGAGACATCTCCGTGGCACCGCTCCGTTCCGGCTGAAATACCATATCCTCGGTACCCGGGGAGTCTGCCTTTACTTCTACAAATTTTGCAGAGAACGGGGGTATGACTGTACGCCTTACAGCCATTATTCGTTGAACCTGCCAAGGAGGCACAGAGGATCTCCCATCACCATAACACAAAGGAACATCTTGATCCTGCAAGATGAGATTCATATTGACCAAATCGATAATGGCCTCACAATCTCGCAGCAGATCCATTCCAATCAGGATCTGGTCAGAGATGTCTGCTACAACAAAATCTCGAAGCAGCTTAACCTTTCCCAACTTAACGGGAACCTGCCTCACCAGCTGGGCAACTAGTCTGGAGTTCTTCCCCACCCCACAAAGCGTGATCCTTTCAGGATTGTCGACGTCCAATCCCAAACGTTGGCAAGTGGAGACATTCATTACAGAAACCTGAGCGGCGGTGTCTACAACCGCTTGTAGTCCTATATCAGCAGGGTCTGTGCCCAGTGACACCGAAACATACAGTGTTGGACGATTAACCTTTTTGTCCTTGTCATAAAGATTTACTTCCAATAACTTAGGTGGCGGTTGGCCAGTGTCTTCATCTTGGGATAAGGGTTGGCCTACTGCCTTACCTCTTGGGTGTTTAAAGACCCGCCTCTTATTGGTGAAGGTGATCTGTTAAAGTCTTTCTGAGGGGATTTATTCGGACAGTCTCTGGCGAAATGCCCTTCTTTGCCACACTGGAAACAATTATTTCCTCTGGGTCGGTTTGGACTAGAGGATCGTGATGGAGAGATATATCGTCCAGAGCTTGTTTTTTGTTCCCTGAGGATGCCTAAAATCTGTTCGATGGAGACCTTAGTGTCCTCTACTGCTTTTTCTGTCCTACTCAATCTCTGGTCAAGCTGGGCAATAGTTGGCCCTGTGGCGGTGACAGATCTCACCTGCACGTGACTCCCTTCTCTATCATCCTCAAAGCTGACCTGCCGCACTTCTGACTTCCTACCACCAAGAATAAGGCGTTGGTTTGTGGAGGCCAGTTTGACAAGCGTCATAGCCTGGTCTAGGTTAACTGGGTCCTTGTCCATAGCAGAAAGAGCTGCTTGCTTCTCAGTGCAACCTCGTAGAAAGGTATCAACAGCAATTAACTAAAGAAAATCCTCAGGAGCAGCTGGGTAGCCATCAAGTACCAGTTCTTGAATCCTCTCTGCAAACTCTTGGAAGCTTTCCTCCAGAGACTGTCTAGTGTCCTGCAGCTGCCTCCTCACAAGATTTGGGGGGTCCTTGGTACTAAACCTTTCCTCCATCTTATTACAAATCGACTGGAAATCTAGTTGCGTAGCGCGTGGCCTGGTTGTGAAAAATTTAAGGGCACTGCCTCTGAGGCATTCTATGAGTTTGTCCAACTTTTGGACATTAGACCAATTGTACCGGTTAGCAATGTGAGTAAACTGTAGGAAGTATGGCCGCCAGTCACTTTTGCCATCATACAAAGCCATTTTAGGCGGGGGAGGGCCTTCCATCCTAAAACTGGATTTGCCTGAGTTCCTAGGCGTACCCTCATTTGAGGAAACCCGATTCCTCCTATACCTTCCACCTGGAGCTAGCTTCTCAACCATATCCCCAAAATCAGGAAGTCCTTCTGTGGCTGGGGGTTTTGTATCTTCCACCTCCTCCTTACTCCACAACGCCTCCAATTCTTCCTGATGTTGTTTGTGCTGCTTTCTCATCTTATCTGCAAATTCTTTCCTCAATTTTTCCATTTGAAGCTGATGGTAATGCTCCCTTTCCTTATTCTCATTCTCAATTCTAGCCAGGGTTGTCTCATATTTGGCAACAATGGCCTCTGTGTCTTTTGTCAATGCAGCTGCTTGATCCAATTTACCCTCCTCCTCCTCCGAGTCTACAGCATCGAATGTTATTACATCTGGGTCCAGATGGTACAAAAATGTATTAAAACAGAGATAACCCGAATTGCAGTTGTGATCATACACAGTGCAATGTCAGACAGCTGCAGCTGCAGTTACAGCTTCGATCAAAAACGAATACAAAAAACCTGCCATGTGACATATATGCAAAATCAATGAAATTAGTTCTTTGATGGTCTGAAATATCTCGGCTAAGCTATGCTCATTGACCTGCTGTCTGTCGCGCATATTGCACACAAGGTCGTGTGTCATTTGGATAGATATATCTGTGTGTATCAGTATAGAAGTCCATCACTTTGATGTGGCGTATGGTCTCATATATATGTATTGAACATGTTTTTATATCTCGATTATCAAGAAATATATTCATTTCTTACGTTTGTAGTGATGTGAAACTGGATACTTATCTGACAAAAAAATCAGTCGTGTGCATTTCAAAATATCAATGGGCTATTGAATTTATTTTTATGTGATGGAGGCACGTTTTGAATAGTTTGTTAATCTTTTTTGTTTGTTTTTTTACTTTTTTTTTCTTGCTTTTTTTTTTTCAAAGTTATATTTTGTTAAATCTTTATTTCAGATTATCGATTGTCTTCTGTTGTAAGAATCAACATAAACATTAGCATTATCCCTGCCAGGTGTATGACGGGGACAATAACATCAAAACGTCACGAATCCTCTCAGCTGTATCAATACAGAACTCTTTTATCCCAGAAAAACCAAAAATCACATCCGCGACATCATACGTGTGATATGACTGGTCATCCTCCTTTGTGGAGAGCTCTCAGTCCCACCCATCGAAGACGAGCCTAATAGATGAATCTTCTTAAGAGCTCAGGTTGACATGTAGCCTATGGTTTATTGTAAACGCCCAACAGGAATATAATCCGGAAACTTGTGTTTTATACCGATAAAGTATGTGTTACAAACACATGTACTGTACAGATTTTTACGATGGGTTTTGAATTTCTTCGATTTTTTTTCCATCTATGTATTGATTTATTTTCCCTCTGAATTTGATATAAAATGTGTGTATTTGATTTCTATACGACGGTATACGTAGATTATAATATGAGGATACATTCTTCATCGGATTTTATGACTTCATTTTGGGCATATTTTATTTTACGACCCAATGCAAAATCATAATGGTAGAAATAAAACAAGAAAGACAAACATAATTCATATTACTTATAGAACTCGAATTCCAACGACTATAATGTGTATGTTAAAGGTCTATGGTATTTACTTGATCAAATATAATTAAAACATGAATCATATAGATAGATTTCTAACCGTTCAATAATGTCTAGTTGTTAAGCTAATATTTCGCGGTTGCTCCAGTCGGAGAAGTTCTCAGTTAATAAATTCCATGCAAACACGCCTTCTCAACATTGCTTTTCTTCGCGTTATGTTAAAACGCCGTGGATATACGGAAATTAAATCCATCGCGAAGATTACCAAATCTACTGTAATGTGAAATTAAAAACATTTACCGATAACGTAATGTCAAAAATAACCGTAATATCCTATAACAGAACATGCTGTTTGACGTCACGGGTCACACTCATATTTTGCTCAGTTGTCATCGTTGTAAGCTTCGCAACTTGTAGATATGTACATATGTATGCAAAATAGATAAATGTTGGTGGTTTGATCTCTTAATCTTCCGTATGCTGCATAAACTGATGGTTTTGTTTTCTATTATTCATGTAGTTAGTCGAATTGACATCCAAACTTAAATATTTCATCAACTACGTCTTCCCCCTTGTTATTGACACCAGCGAATATCAAATCTGAGAACTACTTTTTATTTGAAAATGGTCACCTTTAGGTGGAAACAGGCCAAATTGCGTCATGTTCCTCTTTCATACGATCCAGCTAACATGTACATGTATGTATGTACACCAAAAAGACAAAACAACTTAGAAATATATCAGAATACTCAATCTAATTAAAACCAGATGTACATTTGCATTTTGCACTACGCTACTCTCCGTATGAACATTTTTAGATACAAGATGTTGTTTAAAAAATAACTTTGTGTTTAACCTTTTTCTATGATTATACTTTAAGATCCATAAAATGTATTTTTGTTAAACTAAACTTCATTACTTACGCTACCAAATTACTCTTGATTTGATACTTACACAAGCAGAAAACAACTCAAGCAAGTGAATACGAAAAACATTTTGTAAACGTTACATTACATTCTGCGAACGTTTCTGATGAAATAAATATGAGTTCCTTCTTATTCATCGTTATATTAAAAAAAAAAGATTGCAGGATTTCTTGTGTCCATGTTACGGGAGCGGGATCGCTGGCAGAGCGGGTTTGCTGGCCCACCGGAGCGGGATCGCTGGCTGAGCGGGTTTGCTGGCCCGCCGGAGCGGGATCGCTGGCTGAGCGGGGTTGCTGCCTTGTCAGAGCGGAATCGCTGCGTGAGCGGGATCGCAGCGACATCGCTTGCGCGGGATTACGGCGGGATTGCAGCGGGGTTTTAATCCCCATCGCTCGACGGGCGCAAACGCGCTGTGAGCGTTTGGGTACCAAATCACCCTCCTCGTACTGTACTATATGATATTTCAGCAATTATGTTATATTAACTCTTTCCATGCCGGAAGCATTGCAAAAAAAAAAAAAAAGAAATAGACTACGCATACTCACTTTTTATATATACATGTAATGTTCATAAAGAAAATATGAGAAAGTCTACATTGCGCTAATTTAGTATAACTTTGTGCATTGTTGTAATGCACGAACGCTGACCGTGTCAAAGTATTAATTTATTGCGTCAATTACTATTATATACAGGACGGTGTCCTGAGATTCCTTTAACTATTATTGACTGTATCAAAATATTATAGAAAACGACTGGCACTGAAGCATATTTTACACCTTTATCAGTTTCATGTGAACTATGAACTCATTAACTTGATCACATTATGAATTTATTAACAACAATATTTCTACTTAAAAGTAAAAGTTTTATCTTTCACTCTTAATAATCTCATATGTAGTATCTGCAAGAGAAACATTACTTCTACCTACACATAATTTGTTTCATTACAGAGTGCGACCACTGACAATGGGATTCATTACCGGGGTCATTGTTTTCATCTTCATTGACTTCACCTACCAAACTGCAATTTTAAGTCGCAAGCTGCACAGGTTGGCCCTTGAATTGAGGAAAACAAACTATGGTTTTGAGAACGTGGAACTGGACACATCGTATGCAGAGATGTATAATCCTGAGCAAACTTCAGCAAAACCATACCAAGGAATACCTACACGTGTTGTAATGTTTATACAGCACTGGTGGTTAATACGTCATCAAATTTATGTTCACATTTACAGAATGTTTGGACATATTATTCAAGGTAAAACCGAGTCTTGATGTCAAATCAATGTTCCTTGGATACATCCCCTTTCCCTAGCGAGTTACTTACTAAGCGTATGATTTGAGCTTGCTGCCTTGCCATTTGCGGATCAATTATCGTTTATGAATACAATCGATAATAGTGTTTAATGCCGTTACCTTAATATGCTGCAGCAGTAAAGAATTGAGCATTTTTATTCAAACATTATCGCTTTTTTTACATTGTTATAATGCGATACTGTGATTTAGGATATTCTGTGGTGTGAGCATTTTTTTCTTTTGTTTTTGACAAACATTATCAGTCCAAGGTTTTCTTACTTGTGTTTATTAAATTAGAATCGATTGTATTGTACTCCTCAATTGTGTGACAACAATTTTTATATGTTTTCATGTGGCGGAGTTCCACTTGCGTCAACAGAAAACGCGAGTATTATGTTAATTATATTCTTATTTAACAGCTCTTATTTATGTACTTTCCTGTTCCCAGTTTCCAGTTAATTTGAGCTGTTCTCCTGTTGAAACCTTGGCAAAATATTGCCATTTCTTAGTAGTAGATCAATGCTAGATAAGAAAATGATGAATGCTAGATAAGAAAATGACTAATAATATGAAAGTAAACAATTATTTTTTGTAAAGCATATTATCAGAAAAATTAAAAAATTGTTCTTGAATATCTGTACCATGCAATTTATTATATCAATTCAATACAATGTCCTAAATGTGATCTTTGTGTTTGTCTTCTATTTGATAATAGGAACTAATTGTCCATTCATCTAATGAAGTCAATATATTTCTTACGAGTTATGTCCCCTGAATATGTAACTAAATATTGTGGAGCTCTACAGTAGTGGAGATAAATATTAAGACTGTCAGAATACATCTGTGGCTAGAAATATTTACAGTGTTCATTAAAAAATTACCTCAACAAAAAGCCCATCCTTTCCACCCATTTTATGGCTAGTTAGGCAATTTGATTGTCTTGCACTTTGCTGTCCTTTTTTCCTTATTTTTTTGTATTTTTAGATTAGCTGTATTTCTATTAATATTCGTCATGGCTTCAACCTGGTTGTCTTTAACCTGGAGTTTTACTGGAAGTGACAGTCAAGACTGTATCTAATTTTTGATAGTGTTATGTAGCGGCTTTTATTTGTGGGATTTCCTGTACCCAGTTTCCACTTATATCAGCTGCTTTCTTTGGGCGGAGTTTCACTTGCGTCGGCAGAAAATGCGAGTATTGTGTTAATTATAATCTTATTTAACAGCTTTTATATATGGAATGTCATGTTTCAAGTTAAGTTGAGCTGTTATCTTGTTGAAGCCTTGGCCATATATTGCCAATTCTTAGTAGCAGATAAATGCTATATAAGAAAATAATGAATGCTAGATAAGAAAATGACTAATAAAGAAAGTAAACAAATATCTTTTTGTAAAGCATATTATCGGAAAATTTAAGAATTTTTCTTGAAAATCTGTACCATGCAATTTATTCTATCAATTCAATATAATGTCCTGAATGTGATCTTTGTGTTTGTCTTCTATTTGATAATTTGGTTGATTGTATTGTACTCCTCAGTTGTGTAAATATATAGCATTTATCACTCGAAGAGATTCTGTCAGTCTTTTCAAATACCACCCCTAAGTTGATAATACAGAAAGGTCTCCCATGTAAACTCTTACAATTTAGTGACATTTATCTGGCATTGAAAAGGAAACAACGCTGATGTGTTTAAAGTATGGGCGGTATAATTGTGGTGAAAGTTTCTATATAGATATATGTAATAGTAACCTTAGCATGAATTCAATATCAAAATACACAAAATAATTACTTGGAGAAAATGATGGAAACAAAAGAAGAAATTAGGAAAATTAAACCGGGTCAAAACAAACGACAAAAAGTAAAGGAAGGTCACTTACATTCTAATCCAATTGGTAAATTTTGAGCCCTGACTAATTTTATGAAAAGATGCGTAAAAATATGCATATATTATTACAAAAGCGGCCTATTACATGTATCTAGATAACATCAAAATTGAAAATAGGCGCAACAGTATGGCTGTTACCGTTTATTTTTTTGTTCCATTTCTTTTCTCTTTTATACTTAAAAAAAGACTGCGGGTTTTCTGAATTATGATTAAAAACCTGACGAAGAACCGTCGGCAATCTCCACTTAAACCATGTGTTCTATGTGTTCCCCTTTAAATTATATCACGACGAGCATGCATGATGCCGTGTGAAAACCTATAAGCATCAGAATCATTGTTTCTTGTGCATTTTGAACAACAAAATCTTGGTTGAGAAAGTGGAAAGACAAACGAACAAGTTTGCAATAACAGTACAGTAAAGTAACATGAAACAGTTTTATGATATGAAACAATAAAGAGAAATTTCAGCATTGCTAAAAGAACATTCTAGCTTTTCAAAAAGAAGTGCTTCAAATCGCGTCACGTTAGTTGGTGCCTTTTGTATATACATGCAGATAATCTTCTTAGAATGTTTGAATTTTTAAAAATAATAATAATAATACTAAATCCGAATTTGACCTCAATTTTTACCTTGCGGGTGTCGTCGATGCAGCAGAAGACGCATATATTTCCGGAACCCTAGATATCATTTTCCTTTTTTTAAATGACTCCATGCAATTCTATTTCTTTTCTTTTTTTTTCCGTATTAACTATCACTTGTTGATCATAAGTTTTCTTGCAAAAGTGTGTAATCAGTTCCAGCATTTGTAACTTCACGTCCACTGGCAAAGGAAATAAATTAATGACTAGAAATTAGATTCAATGTTGATCACGCTTTTAAATCAATTGTTCTTCATACATATTGGAATTTATTAAATATAAACGTGTATATGAAATTGACGATTTGATATCGTGATCAAATATTACTGGATTCATTCTTTTTCTATCCAGACCGGTAACAATTGTTTTCTAAGACATTGAAATAACGACACTGAGAAAATAACATTTTATTTCTAGAAATTGGATATACTAAGATATCAATATCTTAATTAGAAATGTTTATTACTGACAAAAGACCCAGCAAGCTAGGATATTGCTTAACGTTATAGTAATACATGGGTATTAATGAAGATTCCAATACAATATCACCAGTTTTATAGGAGCGCCAGAAAACATAAAATCTCTAGACACTTCCGACAGTGTTAACGTCAACAATAGCAGGTTACCTTACCAGTATCAGATAGATTCATTCGAATGAGAAAATCAGATACCAGATAATTTCTTGAAATATTATCTTTGATGTTATTGCAAGCAAGGGGGAGGGTGAGTTACGGATATATCACTATATATATAATGATGATAAAATGTGAGGGTACATTAGAAAGAAGATTGACCGTAAATGTACGTGTGGAGTGTTCCGAATTGCTGGCAATCAAGAGTCATGACCAGGTGAGAACGTGAAAATTTAATACATTTAATCAACGTTTGAATTCATATTAATAGTAACACTGATTTAGAATGTCAGTTTCTATGATCTTTTAGATGTATGTTTAATATATTAGTTAGCTTTTAAGATAAATACCCTATGGATAATAACTAAATATGATACATTTATGAGGTTAATACACACCTTTTATATTTTAATTCCTATTCTGTTCAGTTTGGGTTTTCTAGCAGGATTTCACTCGTCTGCTAAGTCTTTGAAAGACAAAATGACTAATTATTGCAATATTCATTATTTCTTAATACTTTATAAATTACAGTAATTTTACAAAGTAGTATTGTTACAGTGCGTGTTTCTTGTTTTATTTGTATATACCGTTCATTGTTCGTCGAAAATGGTATCCCTTCAAGTAAGATTTCTGAAAATTCTTTGTATGATATATCTAGCTAGAAAGGGTAATATCAAGATGAAATCAATTATTTACTATAGCTCAATATGATTAACGATACGGAGCTGCTATTTCAAGAGGAGCAAGGTTTTCCGACTGGTCGTTCCGAAATGTGATCATTATGATTCATTTGCGTTCACAAGTAATTATCCCTGGTTATCCAGCCTTTATCTAAACAACAATTTCTTTCTCAACACCTTGGGGAGCATGTTGTTGATTTAATCCGAGTACTTTTAACTTCGAAAAAAATACATTGTAAACATGTATTTGAGTTATAAGGCGCATTTTGCAGTTTTTACATTCATATTTTACCTATCATCAAACAAATTGAGGGATAAAACAATTGAGAAAAAACAACAACAAACAAACAAACAATTAAATAAGCTGCCCCACTGAAAACTGTTTTGTGTCCATTTAATTCAATAGCACATGCCGCATTGCAAAATGTGACTTTGGAAGCGATAAAGATGCCATGGAAACGGATGATATAAAAGAGAAAATCAAGTCTGTGAATGATGAAATCAATGTTGCATATGAGAAGTCAACAGTTAAAACAATTACTCTGGATGACGGAATCATTCGCAGACAGGTAACACAAGTTTGAGTTTTCATTATTGTGGCCAAAGTACGAATTCGCTTTCTCTACAACTTATGTAGTACCGATCTGTAAGATAAAACGATAAGTTATAACTGTAGGTCACATTAGGGTAAATCAAGGTTTGACGACTTGGTGCCGTAGATCGTCAGTTCGCGGCCTAGTCAGTTGTCTTCTTTTGTCATTTGTGTTACTAAGCTATTTAAGGAATGAAATTTATTTTTTTACATTCATGAGATATGTCCAGAAGTCAATGTTATTATGACCTTATAAATGTTAAAAAATGAATTTCATTCCTTAAATTTACATTATGATTATTCTCTATTTTTTTTCTTAAAGCCCCTATGATAAAAAGAGCAATTTTTATGATTTTACCCGGGAGAAAGGTCGGAGAGAGAACAGCTGTTTTCACGGGAAAGTGTCAGGCAGTTCTTGGCACGGTCTTAGCAAACGTCATTACAACGACACAATCAAAATGTAGTTCCATCTACGACACTTATTCTGTGAGATTTTCGGGGTGATTTTTATGTTTTGAAAAATCCGACGGCGGAGAGTACTACCCGCGGAAACATGGTCCCCGGTATTACTACACACAGTGATGAGGCCAATGTTGTTATGGAACATGAATACAATTTCGCCAATGCTTTCAAGCCTATTTAATGTAAATATATATACAAATGTATACACTATACTTTTGAATGCCTCAAATTTTATGTAGTTGTAAGTTGTCGGTCTTTGTTTTATGACGTCAGTGCTGTTCTGACGTCATACTAATTATGACGTCATATAAGTATTCAAAATATTAAACAGTCTGAAGACCTCAAATATATCTTCTTCTACGAGGACACTGTTATTTATTTTACTTTAAATATATATTTGTTTGTTGGACGCTTGACTGCTTGTTTATTTCTGCCAATGAGGTTAGAGACAAACATTGATGACCATTAACATATCGATTGCTATATTTGTGCAAAATAGTCGATATTGTGAGCAAATGAACAGCTTGGGAACAATGCATTTCATTTGGCATCTGTCACTCATTTGTTTAGCAACATTTATCTCCATAAAATGTCATTGTTTGAAATGCAAATATACGTGAGATTAATATATTATTCGCAACACATGTCATGTAACATGCAATGGTCATACTTAATGTAAAGTATCATAGTTTTAAAACATACGTCATGAGAATAAAGAATGCTATATTACCGTAAAATACGTCATATAGGAACACCATGAGACATCGCGTTTATCAAACGTCACGTAGGCATACCAAAAGCACCCCAATAATGTAGGAAACAACATATAAAAAGGCAAGAATAAAATAATAATATACATACAACATGACAACTTAATATTCGTCATAGTAATTTGTCATAGTAACATGCCATAATAGCATATCATAGTAACAAGCCATAATAACATGTAATAGTAGCATGTTATAGTTTCATGTCATAGTAACAGGTAATAGTAACATGTCATCGTAGCATGTCATAATAACATGTCATAGTATCATGACAAAGTAACAAAATATCTTAATCTATAGTAGCCTGTCGTAGTAACACGTCATGGTAACATGTCATAATAACATGTCATATTAACATGACAGAGTAAAATATCATAGTAGCATGTCATAGTAACATGCTACAGTATATTATTATATAATGTGTATTTATCCATATTCTCATTGGCTAAATCGCTAACACGTGACTTTTGATAAATAGCGATATTAACTGGTTTCCAAAGCAAAACCAGTTAATATAAAAAAAACAGTTAATAACACCGGCGCTAAAAATAGATTATGAAAAACCAGTTAATAACACCTCCGCTAAAAATAGATTCTGGAAATACCCTACCGGAAGTTACGTAATACCATAGTAACGCATAGGAAATGGCTGCGTCTGCTGTTTCGCCGGATTCGAGTCCTAAAAAATGTGGTTTGCGTCTCTAAACGATGAGAACATTAACAGGTTAATGACAGAAAATGATTCCATAAACACAAGAAGAGCGACAGACTCGGCTGTAAAAAAAATTAAGGAATATTTAAAAGAAAAGAACATGGCAGAGGACGTTGAGACTTTGGACTTTGAGATGAGTACGTTTATCATTTCATCATACATGTATATACTTTGATTATATAATAAAACAGTTATGGACTTTTTACTTGGTTAATATGCTCTGATATTAACCAGAATGTAACCATATTGACCTCGGCTTCGCCTCGGTCAATATTAGTTCCATTCTGGTTAATATCAGAGCATATTAACCAAGTAGGCCAAAAAGTCCATAATTGTATAATATCATAGTACCATGTCATAATATGTTATAGTAACATGTTATATTAGCATGTCATAATAACGTGTCATAATGTCATGTCATAGTAACATGGTATAACATGTCATAGTAACATGACAAAATTACATTCCATAGTAACATGTCATAGTAACACGTCATAATAACATGGCATAGTAATGTTCAATACGTCATGGTAACAAGCCAAAGTAACATTACATGCGCTGTATAAAAAGGCAATGTAATGTAAGAACAATTACTATAAACATACCAAAGCAACGTGGTCAGCATCATGCTAACATGGCATAGTAGTGTAATGTACTAGTACACTAATAAAGATGTCACAGTAATGTTAAATACTCAGTAAACAAATCACGTCACTTAACATGTCATAGTAACGTTAAACAGTTTATTGTCACAGTAAGTAAATAAACGTTACATATTTTTACATAACGACTGTGACATTTCCCCTACAGAGACGTCAGAGAACAACATTTACGCCATACCAGTTGTCCAAAATGGAGTCTCTCTTCTCAAAATCCCATTACCCAGATATATTCCTCCGCGAGCAGCTGGCGTCCAACATCAGCCTGTGCGAGGCTCGAATACAGGTAATGAATCAGTTGATTGTGATATGTTATAGACAAGCTAAATCTATGAAAACACAATGTAAAAAGAAGTAACTTTAATTTATTGTTTACTTTACAGTAGAAATGTATAGGATTTGAAGGTAATTCATACTAAAACAATCGCTATAGGGATGATATAAATCAATATCAAAATCATCGAGAAAATCCTTGTCGGACAAGTCGTTACATGCATTATGGATATTTCAATGGGTACTGGTAGGTAGAACGTTACATTTGTAGATTCAGTAGCAGTTTGTACATCAAGTCACAACCTAGATACTGCAGTATGTCGTCGATGAGATTGCTTATATATATCGTCACCAAAAATGTGAGTAAAATTTTATGAATTTTTACACTTGTGTATCACTTATAAAAAAATATTTGTTCTTGCTATTGTAGGTTTGGTTCCAAAACCGTCGAGCAAAATGGCGAAAAGACCTGCGAAATTCCAAGATTCCCACCTTCACGCATAGAGGGCGCTCGTGCGAGTTGAACAGAATTATAAGTGATATGCATTTCCCGCTTCCCGTAGATTCCCGAGGCCTAACAAGTATCCAATCACATTTCCACTTGACCAGAAGTCAATACGATCGGCTAGCCCCTTCCGGCTACTTCAGCTCTTTCCAGCCTCAAATAGAAATCCCAATGAGGAGGTAAGAGGCAATTTGTGACAACATTTATTTATGACGTCGTAATGTTATTGTTACTTATTTGTTTTACAATTTCCAATAATGTGTTTGGATTTCTCGACAGAAGAGAACAGCTACGTAACTTAATAACAAACACGTACATTGATACACTGCATTGAGACAATTATCCGTCAGAACATGGTAGTCGTTGATGTGTATCAGTGTCTAACGGGAAAAGAAGCATACTTTGCTTTACTTCATGACTTAATGAATACAATAATAACTATATATATACATCTTGTAAGCGAAATCTGATACACTTTTGATAAAAACTATACAAAATTACATTGGCGAAAAGTTTCATTTTCGACATCATGTGCAAGACAAAAAAAGTTTCAAAAATAGACTTTGGTTAGCGCCACCTAGAGAGAGTACATTGACAGATGATATAAAAAAATACCTCACTGACTGCCGTGACATTTGTAGTCCTAGCTTTGGTGGAGGGATTCTAAAAATATGACGCGTATTACATAAACGCCATAGTAAGGCAATCGAAGTGTACCTAGGGAAAGTGGGATTAGTGACTTTTACATGGTAAGCTGGGGGTATTTAATAAGACTTAATTAGAAAAAGTATCATTATGAAATACAAACGTTAAAGACTATTGACCAAACCAAAAAGTTCGACGCTCTCTAACTACCCGTGTCGATTTGTGTTGTTTCTGGAAGCTGAGAAACGGACCGCTCCGTGTTCTCATTGTTATGTCCTTGGCAAGGCCTTTTTCCCCTAATTGCTCTGGATTGCATGCGACGGGCATCCCTATGTTGTTTCGTGCGGCAGTCACCAACTACTAGTTTAGTCTGTGTATATTTTCTCTAAGGTCAATATGAAAGGATGCATGCATCAACAGAAAACCATATAAATCGATACTTAGATAAGGAAGTGAAAACAGTTATAAATGTGTTAACTTTATCTATCTAATTAATTTAAATTTAATCCTTTTTTTTTTTTGCAGGACCGGAAGTGATCCTTTCCATCGATGCAATGTAGCCGAATATGAACGGCACCCGTGCATCGGATGTTCTTGTCCGCCGAAGGGGAAGTAACTCTATCTACCGTTCGTAGAAACGGCATCGACAGAGAACATGGCTTGATGTCCGGTGTATCTCATACTAGAAAATGAAATAGCGCCTTAGCAAATTCGCTAGATACAGTAGATGTTTTCCATAGTTAAGACGCTATGTATATTTCAATGAAATAAACACACTTTAATAAACATTATATTGCCATTTTACGTCGTTTTTATTATTTCGTCAAAGAGAGACTCCGTCATTCTAAAAAGAACCGCAATTTTGTTAATCTGAAACGATAAAACATCAGAATATCATTCCAGTCTTTTTTTCTTAAACACATGGGAAATAGGACCAGAGGCCAGCATATGTTACTATTGTGGACACACCGCGACGCGCATTCGCGGATATCTGGCTAAAAGTGAACACATTACCTATAGAGTATATAGAGACATTTAAAGATACCATTTCTGAATAGGAAAAAAATGTATTTCTTTGATCACTAACTTTGAAACTGCTTCATTACGAATATATTAAGTCGAAAGTTAGTAATGTCAATTTTAGTTTGAAACCTATTCCTAAATCTCCTTCATTAGTTGTTTTTTTAAGAACAAAACGATTATTTTGACAACTTCAATGTTAAATAAAAACATTAAACACAAATCTCGAAACTTAAGGGTAGTGCCACTTTCCAATACCTTGATATCTATTTAAAAAAAAAAAAAAACCCAAACAAACAAACAAAAATAAATAACTGCGTCAATTTAAGGTGAAATGGAACATAATTTTAGTTCTCGAAAACTTGGGAGACGTAACAAACGATATATCATAAAAAAAAAACTGCATTTATTTCAATAATTTTCTAGAGGAAACTCCTTAACTTAACATCTATTCCGATAGACGTTCCCGGGTTCGATCCCTAGCGGGGGCAGTTTTAAATTTAAATCACTGCCTCCGCTAGGGATCGAACCCGGGACCGCTGGCTTACTAGTCTTACGCTCAACCGATCGAGCTAAAGAGAAGATCTCTCTCTAGCCGAGCGGTGTATTGCGGCTAGTATTTACCAGGGTTACAAATACACGTCATGTCATGTTTTGAAAATAGGAACCATGATACGACAACGCAATCACCAGGAATCGTTCAAGTATACACTGTAGTAGATGTCGAACCTCGCATAGCACCGGAATATGTGTCCCGACGAGATCACCATGGTATCCATCATATACACAAATCTCTTTAACTTACTGACCAATCTCTTTGTCATTTGACATACCACTAAAATATGTTTAAACTAAACACCCATTCAAGAGTCATCGCCATTCATTGCATTATCCATACCTGTAGCATAATATAGTATGGTGTACATGTATATGTATATAGATTTCGAATCAAAACGTACAATATATTAAACTCCACCAAAAAGTATTGTAGATAGCAAAACATTAGAAACATGACTATGGTTCTTTTTCATTTTATTTTTTTTCTCTCTTTATTGATGTCTAATGTTTCGGACAATGTAAATACACTTAGGTAATATTGATAAACTTTCATTATAAAGGTATTGTATCTAGAGTTAGGTCAACGTCTAAACGGTCACTTTGGAACATATAAATAGTTTGACTCTAGTCTAATTAACTCTAACGTGTGTCATCTGTTGGTGTCTTTTCATTAAAACTATTTCTGATCCACTGTGGACCGCGAGTTATCTCTCTTCATACATAGCTTAAGTGTGTGACAGATTGACTTGTGCACCCCGATAGTGTAAAGGTTCTTGTCCAAAAACACACTCAATAAAAACGATGTCTCGCTCTTTATAAGATAAGTAAAGTTAAAATATCAACATACACGAATCTCTACAAAATAACGATCGCGTTATAAATGTAGAGAATTTAGATTAGAACGAAGGAATGGTGTTTTTTTTTTTAATCTTTTATATAAGTAACAACTCTCACCTCAAGACCATAATTTAATCATAATTCCATAGTTTAATAAAATTCATTTTGAGTATATAATCATTTCGATGGGGGAGAGTGGGTAAGGGAGGCGGATGAATTTGGAGTAAAATGCGATGAGCTAGTTGAAATAAAATCGTTTGAACTTTGAACATACTTGTATATGCGTGTTTTTCGGATTGTGATTTGGGCGGAATGACAGTCCTTCGGAATCTAACTTCTGTATAAAATTTACACAAACTAAGCATGTTTACATGTATTTGTTGATTTTTTTTATATAAAGAACCTACAATAGTCTGTATATTGTCATTTCCTCCACAAGTATCAATACTCATAACACAAGGTCTCTAAAGGTACAAACGACAAGCCACTGTTTACAACCTTTAAAAACTGGCACTTGCCAATAAAGATGAAGCACACAACGACAAACAAGCTATATTTTCAAGCGAATTTATTTGAATAATTAATAAATATCCAACAAAATCATAATTGCTTAATTTGAACGCCATCTCGTTTTGTCTCTCTCTCTCTCTCTTTCTTTCCTTTTTATCTTCTTTTGACTTTCAAGCAAATTATTTATTAAGATGATTGATAAATATATCCAACTAAATTATAATTGCTTAATTTCAACGCCATCTCGTTTTGTCTCTCTCTTTCTTTCTTTCCTTTTTTATATTCTTTTGACTTTCAAGCGAATCAATATCCAACTAAATTATAATTGCTTGATATGAACTCCATCTCGTTTTGTCTCTCACAGTTACAGACATTGCATTTCCGACCATCACATCACGAGGACTGTCTTCCGTCCGGAAAACTTCACCGATATCTACCTAAAACCACACGGACGATTCCTTTAGTTCCATTTGAGAGACCATTATGCAGCCAACTGATATCACAGTGTCGTCTCCCGAAGCTATATTCGGAAGGTTTTCCGTCACCTACTTAACACCACAGGCTCAATTCGGAAGACAACGTGAATCCCGCCATCTTTTTAGCAACAATGGGTTGACTTTTCAGCTCTATTCAATAGACTACACTGTCATATACTTTAAGTCAGAGGGTCGTCTCCCTTAGCTCCATTCGGAAGACTTTCCGGTCATCCACTAAACATATCACAGTGTCACTCCTTCTGTCCATTCTGAAGTACAAACCGAATTCAGCGAAAACGACGAGCTCGCACACCACTTCTTTAAAACCGGAATACCTTTCGCGATCCAAAGAAGTTCACCACCTCCTGTTTCAATTATGTTAGTACAGTATATAGTGGATTTGGAATGCTTTTATGATGCGTGGATGCAGGGAGTGGCTGCTACATTTCTATTTACACGGCGTTTAAGTGTTGGTTGAATGTATCAATTGGATAGCGCTTCCCTAATTTATTCCAATAACAATCTATCATAATTAAGCATTTAAGTCATAAATACTTATATTATATTTTGCGTGTAGTATTTCAAATTCCAAATGATTTTAAAGTATTATTTTCAAAATATTTTTGCTGCGCGTGATTGTGCCATATTCTAAAAGCTAGCAATCTACCATTGGTAACCCTTCGTGACTTTATAATATTCCTTATGTACGCTTCTGCTGGCAATTGGCATTGCGCTGACCTTCAGGGGCGGGAAGCTGGTCACTTTCTTTGTAAATATTGATGAACTGGACAGTTGGGGTAAAGGTATGTGATGAGTCTGAGGTCTTTGGGGCTCCCCGGATCGCAGGTAGTTCAATACTGTCTGTTGAAGTAGTGTCCAGCGAAGGTGAATCTTGTACCCACTTTGAAGATTCTATGAGTTTAAGAAGCGATCCATATTTTAGGCTTGACGATTCTGTTATCAAAGTGTTTTTTGGTGTTGTTTTCTTTCCACTGGGTTTGAAGCCTGGTTGTGGAATCCATGCCTGACCAGGTCCAATGGAGTAATCAGTTTCCCTGTTGTAAGTGTATTTGGAACGCTGGAAATGACACGGCTTTCTCCCTTTTGTCCGTGTTGAAAATTGGCTATTACTAACATTACCAGGGGCAGCTTTTAATGGTGGCAACGCATATGATGCGTTCTTCTTTTCTTCGGTTTTACTATTCTTCCATTGTGAAGAGGATTTCTTTCCTTTCTTTGATAGAACTGTTGAAACAGAAGAAATGAAAAAAATACACATCAAAATTGTAGTAGGTATTTTTTGGGGCAAACATTGTGTTGCCCAAAGCAGAAAATTAGATGATGAGTCTGCCAAAGTGGGATCCGTCCCAAACAATCTAGTGTCTCTATATAAGAGGGTGTTAAGTCTTCAATGCCACATCTATACCATAAATGTACGTCTTGTATTTTATCTATGCTTGACACATAAGTTACTACTTCATATGGCGCAAAATACAACGGAAATGAAGATAAAACTACTGGAATGCCACACAATACGATATGTACCAAGTCGTTTAAATATTTGAAGAAAAGTCTGGGCATTGTGACATAATTTGTAATATGTAGACATGTTTTTCTTTCATTTACCTTCAAATCTCAATAAAAAAACCCAAATAACATCGACCTCGAATTTATTAAATATTCAAATAAGATGTATGTTTTGAACTATGTCAATAACACACATATACATATATACAAATGCATATTCTAAAATGTTTTTTTGTCGCTCACCTTTTTGTTCAGTCTGGGGAGGCATCATGGTTTCCTTTGGACTGTCCGGGCAAATGTAGGTGTTCTTGGCTTCAATTCCTGGATTTGGAGATCCCGGAATAGGAGACAGGACTTGGACGGAACCGAAGTTACCGTAGTACATCGTTGTTTCTCCGATCACCAAACACTTATCCTTCATTGTCTTCTTCAGGCGATTGCATTTAAGTGATCCTAGATTTGAGGTCACATTTTCCAACTCATTCAAATCTCCGTCGCCCATTATATATCACACTTTCTAAGATAACAATCTCTCTGTTGAGTAATGATAGAAAAAAACAGCTGACGTTAATGTATCAAGCGTAGCTATAGAAGGAATTATGGGTTGTTCAATTATGTCGTACTTAATCTGTGACGTCATGAATATTGTGACGTCATCGATACTGTTTAGCTGATGCCAGAATCACAGCATAGTTCAAAGTTGTTGACGTCCTTGTATGTTTCAAAGTTTTTTTCTGGCGAATCTTTTAAATAATGCTTACTCGATTTCACGAGTTGCGCAGTGGATATTTTTGTGCGTATGAAATATTGACATTTACATTTATAACAAGCTTTACACGCTAATAAAACTTACTGACCGTAAAATGTGACTACGTCTTAAAAATGTAAACATTTTTTGGTTCGGTTTATTTTGGTGCTCAATTCAATTTGCAATACTTCTGTCCATCCACACGTATGTACCGCTTTCTTTGTGCGACGTCAATGTACAATGTATCTAATAAACGTATGTTTTCGCGAAAAGTTTTACTTATGAAGTGATTATGGCAGATCGTTAATGAATTTCAGAAACAGTACCGGCCTTGATGACCTTCACAAGTTTTTTTTTTGTTTTGTTTAAGCGACTGTTGACAGTTAGTGTCTTCCTGTGTTATATTGCTCCCAGAGTCCTTGATCCTCCCTATAACATCCCCACTGATACCATATCCCTCAAATTTTATTAGTTATCTACTAGGAAACACCATAAAAAACGCAAGTCTATATATATTGTGAAATGCTGTTTATTTTGGTTAAGTGAAGACAAAGGGTCTACTATTCAGGGAAAATCCACGCGGCCGGTCAGGTGTATCCATACTAATATTCCTTTTCAAGTCCAGTCGGGGAATCGAATCCGATCGCCTAGTGACAGACTGTGCCACTCGACATCCATGCGACAATATAAATTATTGTATCACTCCTTTCTCCAGGTACTCCGGTTTTCCCATTAAGAAGCTTGCGCTCTCTCATCCAGGCCAACAAAAACGATTAATACATTTTTACTTTGATGTGACTTGTAAAATTTAACAAAAAAAAAACAAACAAAAAAGAGAAAAGCTTATCATCAACAATTTGTCATAATGAGCATTTAATGAAGATGGTGACTCTAATTAATCATTTTGCTGAAGAAAACATTCTAAATTTTTATTTTCACAAACTGATTGACAGAATTTACCCGTTCTGTTTTGCTTCCCTCTGCCAGAAAAGTCCAGATGAAAATGATGCCATTTTGACAATTTTGCTATTTCCGAAATAATATAGATATCCAACTGAAATCAGGTCGACATTAATCATCAAACTATGTCTTTTTTAATTAAATAACCATGGCTTTGTTTTCCTAGCTAGCATTTGTTCTGTCTTTAAAATGTTGTTATTTCAGATTATTTTTTTAAGAAAGACAGTTCACCTGTAGCTGAGATAGCCTATTTACACACGAACACCGGGAGTTGTCGCTCTTAGAACATCATAGTCAATGGTATTCATGGTATTCTGCTAACCTGTACAAACCATCTTATCACACTACACTACATTGTACACAGAATAAGGAATTATCCAATATTTTCCAAGTGAATTAGAATAACGTTCACTGTCTCAACTTTAATATATATTCTATGTGTAGTTTGGTAACTCGCACGTACACCATAATGAAAGAGTCTAAATTATGATTTTGAAAAATATGAGTCTTCTAAAACAAATTTGTGCAATGGTCCGCATTAAATATTCGTTCTCGTGATCCTTTGCTTTATCTACAAGGGGCAGCAACTACGGGTACATTTCCAGCCTGTACATAAGGGAGATAAACCTTACTGCTTGTTATTAGTGAATATAAGTGCAAGCGTTTAGCTGTCCAATATAAAAGCCGTAAAACAATACAAACCAGACCAAACAATTCAAACTCAAATATGTATACTGTAGTCATGGCTATATTACATTTAGAGACTTCAATGATCTGTGTGTCCTCTATATTGTATGTATCATTGCATACCGAATATGTCAGGATATGTTCTAATCTATACTTTTTTTTTATTTCTTTTTATGGAGATAATTGATTTAAGTTCAATTATATATTATATTCAATTTGATATAAACATACAAATGTATTAATTAATGCCGATTTCTGACCTTACATTTTATGTTAACTCTTATCGGTATGCTGTGGCTACCATAAAAGGAATGATATACATAGATTTATTCGTTTCAATTATAAATGCATAATGAGGTAAGAAAGGTCATTGTAGCATTAAATTTCATACAAACAAAATCCCAAGCTTTCCTATAAAACATTTCTCTAACCTGACCAAGAATGAAATATATGTACCTGTGGAGTAATTAAAAGTATGAAAGTTTCAACATAGCATGTTGGACTTTTACTGGAGACAGATATCTACATGTACATATACATATGTCTGGAAATACATCTACATGCGTTGAGGCAGATATGTAAATGCGTCGGAGACAGATATCTACATGTTCGGGTCAGAGGTGTATGTCAAAACAGGACTATTTACAGCAGCACCAGATACAATAAGAGTAATTGACACACCGATTACGAGAATGTCCTCTGTAGATGTTAGTATTAAATGTGTCGACAATCAATGAAGCTCTATAAGACAGGTGATCTTGTCTCATGGTTCATTTCGCCGGTGTCATAGTAATAATAAGGCAACAATAAATCGGTAATATGGGGAGGGGCTTACCTCGACATGGCCATCCCTCTGGGAACCAGACAAAAGGCAGCAGCTTCCGGAAAGCCGATCACCTTTGACGAACATTGATTTATAATTGTTGTTTATCTTGACCCTTTGACAGTCAGCTTATTTTTCATGGTATAAGACAGGTATACATTTTTCTCGTCTTTCCAGATATGTAAGTAATTTTATTGTCGGTCACCGAGGGGAAAAAAAATTCTTTCGCCATGTTGGATCGATTTCCCCATGCATTTCATAAAAAAGATGTGAGAAAAATAGTCCATCATATGTTAGGTATGTGGGATAGGGATTCTACCCTTAGGTGTAGAATTCCCCTATCCCACATGACTACATATGATGGACTCTATTAATACTTTGCCTTCAATGTAGACGGTTGGGGTTCGATTCCCCGTACAAGTATATGTTGACACGCCCGACCAAACGGTTCCCTCATACAGTTTGACTCCTCGTGCGCTTCCTTCCGGGCCAACATAAGTAATTAATGTGATTTAACTGGTTGTATTTAATAACATCGTTGTGAAATATACCAAGTATACAGGTTACAATACTGGTAAGCGTGCACAGGAACCCAGGAATTCGAACGGTACGGTCCATGTGTATTGGGAACAACTTGCCAGGTAACTGGTCCCACTGATGGATAAAACGAGTCCGTGTAATTTATAAGGTAAATAGTAAGTCTTTAAGTTTTGTGGAATGTATCGATATTATTCTTATACATGTATATAAAGTGGGTTAATTACACTAGTTCTAACAAATAATACCGCTTATATTTTAAAGAATTAAAGGTATTCTGAAAGGTGACACTTTTACCCAAATATTAATATAATGTACACTGACAGATGCCATTTTTACCAGATGTGTATATTAATGGACATCGACGGGTGTGATATCAATGTAAAGAAAGCCGACCGGTTATTAAGTGATTAGTACATGTTCACATGCTATCCCTGCTTTTCTTTGAATTTCTATTA
This sequence comes from Pecten maximus, assembly GCF_902652985.1. Taxonomy (NCBI): domain Eukaryota; kingdom Metazoa; phylum Mollusca; class Bivalvia; order Pectinida; family Pectinidae; genus Pecten; species Pecten maximus. Next base: position 33,851,427 of record NC_047018.1, read on the forward strand.
CAGGTACAATGTAAAGCAGTAAATTCGATTTAAAACTATTTATTGGTAAACATTTAACAAAGGATTAGACGCAGGTCATATACATATAGAAGGCCAGTCAGGCATATTTCTATTATGATAAAATATGTGTTTCTACAAAATTTGTTTTTGGGTTTGAGAAGTTTTTATAAGTTTGCACATATCTGAAGACATTTTTATTCAGGTCCACTAAAAGACGTGGGTTTCCAAACAAAATTGTTTTAGAATCAAACTCAACATCTAAACAGTTAAAATTTTAGATAAGAGCGTCCACGACATGCTTTAAAGTAGTGAAAGACAAGCTCAATTAAAGTAATCTAGGGAGAGAATCAATAAAGGTGAGGTCATGCCTGTTGATTAGAGTGAAGCAATGTTTAGATATAAATATCACAATTGGACATCTAACGGCCAAATATTGACTGCTTTATATCTCGACTGGTATACAATGGTTGCCAATGTCGACGAATTCTGAGATAAATAGATATATTTTAAATTCACGAATAACAGTTTTTTTTATCGTTGATGCATTTTGAACTATAAATTAAAACCTTGGTTACCAATACTTGTATATTTTCGTTAAACTTTTTCCAAGATAAAAACAAATATTGTTTATTTGAATTCTAAGCGACGTTGCCGTTATAAGAAACAGTGGACATAAACTTTAATTGATACACTGAAACAATATCTCGAAGAGCCTCGTTACGTGGACATACGTGTATAAGTCATGTCAACTCGGTGTGATTGTGGGATTTTTTTTATCCATTTTCTGATTGGTTGGAGACATACTGGGGTTATTATTATGTTCATCCCATAAGTCTCACAATCTAACGCAGCTCAGCTACATGTGAGAGAAATATTTCAATATATATAAGCGCCGACAGGACCATGACCTGGGTCCCTGTGGGCTTTACCAGAGTTTATTGTCGTGCTAGAAATCTATTAATGGAAGCTTTCTGTAAATACTTCCACAAAACCTTAGAAAATACAAGGATATAAATCAATTTGCCTGTCAATGAAAATTTAGATATGGCATATGTATTGTCCTCTTAGTTATGGCGGGAGGTCGATGGTCTTTGATTTCCCCTCTGTGCTGCACTTGTGTAGTGTCAAGGTATCCTTATTACGATTATATTTACAGCTCTCACTCTTCAGCTTAGTAAACTCTGACACTGCCCTGCAGGTAGGGCGTAAGAATTGTACCTGCTGTCCCCATTGCATGATCGTAAGAGGCGACTAAATTTGGGATATTATCTTTTCTCTTCTTTCTGAACAACTTTCTTCTTCCTAATGTCTCTCTTGACAATGCCTCACTTTTGGCCTTTAGTTGAGCGTTCGCCGCTGTGAGGAAGGCTTTGGGTTCTGTCCCCTGGCCGAGACATACAAAAGTCATTAAAAATGGTATTTGCTACTCCTGCTTAGCGCTCAGCATGTTAGGAGTGGGACGACTGGTTCGCCTGTTGTCAGTATAATGTGACCGGGCGGGGTGTCCTGCTGGGTGTCTTCGGCAGTATGCTTCAGTGAGGTAGCACTATAAATCGGCAAAAGTTCCGGACTATCACAAGGAGACTTGATTTGATTTATATTGGACGGAAATTGTAAATGGACCAGTCATATTGATAGTATTTGTAAAAAGGTATCGAAACAGATAAGTGTTTTGCGTAAACTTAAATATATATTAAATCGCCACACTTTATATAGAATATATACTTCGTATATTATACCATTATTAGAATATTGTTGTGAGGTATGGGATGGGTGTAGTCTCGGTGACTCAGATAAACTAGAAAAACTTCAACTAGAAGCTGCACGTGTGATTACGGGATTACCATCTTACACTAGTATACAGTCATTATATTCTGAAAGTGGTTTAGAACCTCTTGCTATTAGACGCTCTAGGCGAAAATTGCAGCTTTTTTATAAAATTAAACATAAATTATCTCCAAATTACCTAACATCACTTCTTCCACCATTAGTATCAGAAAATTCTCAATATAACCTTAGAAATGCCAATAATTACTCGTTACCAAATTACCGTTTACATCTTACTAATTCATCTTTCTTTCCCTCTACTATCCAACTATGGAATCATTTAGATAACGAAATCCGACAAAGTGTTACGTACTCGGCCTTTAAACATTCTCTTCAAAATTTTACAGACACAAAAGTTCCCTTCTACTATCAAATTGGTGACAGAAAACATAACATTATGCATGCAAGATTAAGAAACAGATATAGTACTCTTAACAACGATTTATTTCATGCAAATTTGATTAATTTTAAACACTGCCAATGTGGACACCCTGTTGAAGATGCATATCATTTCTTTTTTGAATGTAATAATTACTCTGTTCAGCGTTTGCAACTGTTTCGTGATCTAAATTATTTCATCCCACTAGACCTGCAACTTTTGCTATTCGGAAAAAATGAACTTTCTCATCAAGAAAATGTAACTATATGCCAATCAACCCAACTATTTATTAAAAATACAAATAGATTTTAAAAATATCTTAATTGGAAATTAATGTACATTGTATTTTTGTCTTTGCGGACTCGGGTGACATTCGGGTGTGTGTGAAATGTTATAAATGAAGGACCAGAAAAGAAAAGGAGGAAGACACCACTGGCATGGATTATCATAGACATTAGACAAGTTTGAACGAAAGGAAAGTCGAATTGTGTACCAAAGTGATTGTTGCCCGAGTCCGCTTAGGTCTACCACAAAACTATTTGTCTTTTTGAAGTATTTAGATATACATGTATATCCCATATATATAAGATTATTTGTATCAATATCTTATAAAATCTCTTTCTGTCTCTCTCTTCCTTCCCCCCTCCAACTCCCCCTCTCTTCCCCTTTCTCTCCGTCTCCCTCCCCTTCTGTCTCTCTCTCTCTCTTTCTCTCTATTTCTTATAAAATTAGATTGTAAATATGTAAATAAAACTACCATCATGTGAATTTTTTCTCAATGTAAAATTGTATCGGGAGAGGGCTTAATATAAGTTGGAAAACTTGTGCCCAATCCCTTTGTAACAAATAGTAAATTACAAATAAAATATGTTTAAATCAAGCATACACGCAGTGAAGAAAGAGTCAGCGGATTAATAAGCGCGGGAAACGGTAACATAATCATGACGTCGTCTCTTTGTGACGTTAGCGGAACGTCAACTAGACGGCGCCATTTTCAAAGGACTGATCAACTTTCTCCTGTTACCCGATGATCTCTATACAAAAAGCTAATGTGAAGTGAGCATTTTGTCAAAAACTTAACTGAAGATTGCAGAAATGGGTGAATACTTTACTACTCCACGAGGTAAGCTTACAACAGATGGCGTACACTTCCTAGAGAACATTCGACCATGCCCGCTGTGTTTGACAACCATATTGGAAACGTGTATTAAACAAAAATGTTGAGTTGTTTCATTTAATTTTGTTAACAATACTGGTGTCGTTACGTAGATTCACTGGAACTACATTATCTTAGCAACCACGACTGTCGTGGTTACCAACATCGCAACATATCACTACCTTAATTTTCTTCGTACGATATTTCAACGATTTGTTTTATATAAATATATGCACTGAACGGTGTTGTATTGCGTTTACGGTGTATGAACGCACTGCTAACTCGCTATATGGAATATGTATGTATCCCATTGCGTTCATACCCCCGTAAACGCAATAAAACACCGTTCAATCCCTAAGTAAACTTCAGTGTTGTTTTTTTTTATTTATGTTTCTATACACTTATTTATTTGTTTGTTTATTTCAGTCAAAATTGTTTACGAAAAAAAATTTAAGCCTTAACAACCGCGACCTGAAAATGAGAACAGAAAAACAGCCATACAGATCTTATTGTAATTAATGAACTAGTGCTATACCGTTTAAAATATGAGTAAATACAATTATCTGTATAAATAATCAGTTTATGTGTGTACTTTTCCGACGTAACTATAGAACTATTCAGTTATATATTCTCACAGACCTTAGTTTAAACTTTCTTTTATTCAGACATTTCAAAACATGTATAGTTACAAAATTGAATGTACAGAATAGGAAATAGAAACAAGTGTCTCAGACACTTATGTAAATCTATCACCTTATCATAAACAGCAAATATATTGAGGATGGACAACATATTATTGGCATATAAGACTATATATTAACAATGAATAACAAAAGTTTAAGTAAGGAGAAGAAAAGGAAAATGGTGAATACTTGGTGTAGAGTTCAGATTGTTGAGACAGACAACTTGAATTTAAGTACAAAAACATGCTTTTGGAATAAATAAAATTTTATGAAAACCTGTTTGTTTTAAGTATATAATCTTAAACAGCTAAGACGATGACCTTATTTTCTTGTGGTGAAAGTGTTTGGTTCCCAAATAGTAAGATGTCTGTTGTAATATTAAAAGGTAAGGAATATAAATACTGCCTTCTTATGTGGTCGTACCTGGCACATTCTAAAAGGAAATGGGTAGCGTTTTCAACTTGGCCGCACAGACAAAGCGGAGATTGAACAATGTTTTTATTATATAAATAGCTGTTTAGGGAACTACATTCCATTCGTAGACGAGCATGATAAATTTGACCCTTTCGGGTTCCAAATGTGTAGTGGATAGGTATGTTCCTGCTTAACTGTTGATCGAGGTAAGATTTTAGAGCAGAAACAGATGGGTTTGATCGAACGTGCGGTGGAAGTTTATTCCATTGATCTATTGTAGAGGGTAAAAACGATTGTTTATAAAAAGCAGTTTTGCAAAATATTGGAGTGACAAATGTTTGGTCCGAGTTTCTTGTATCATAGTTATGTCCCTCCGAAACTGTGTAAGACCATATAAATATTGAGGAGTATATTGATAGAACATTTTATGAAATTGAAGAATTTTTCGATTTTGTCTACGATCAAATAAACTAGTCCATCCTACCTCATTGAACAATTTATCAGTACTGGTTAGCTTTGTTGCGCCAGTTACTATACGTGCAGCTTCAATATTAAAATTTTCAAGTTTTTTTTCCAATTCTTTAGGAATATTTCCCCATACAATATCGGCATATTCAAGTAGTGGTCTTATAAAAGAGAAATAAATAGTTTGCAAAGTTTTTCTGTCTAACTGAAATTTCAACGATCTCATCATATTGATTTTAGATGAAGTTTTGGCAATTAAGTAATTTACTTGATCTATCCAACGACCATCTCCTGAGAAGAACACACCCAGGTGTTTATGAGAAGATACATTATTTATAGGAGTATCGTTCATATATATAGAGGGATGGTTAATGGGATTTCTTTTTCGACTTATTAGCATAGTTTCAGTTTTTTGGGGATTGAAGTCTACAAGCCACTGACGGGACCATATATGAATTTTGTTGATATCTGACTCTAGAGTGGCATGTGCCGTGATGGGATTTTCAACTATTATGTACAGCGACGTATCATCGGCAAATAACTTGAATTGATATCATAAACAATGTCATTTATAGACACAAGAAATAGAAGAGGACCAAGGATCGAGCCCTGAGGTACCCCAGCCTTGATGGAGGCCCAATCCGATACACAATTATTTAAAATCACCCGCTGTTTCCTTCCATTGAGATAATTTTCAAACCATTTAATTAAGCTCCCAGAAATACCAAATTTGGAAAGTTTGAAGAGGAGACCTCGATGCCAGACTCGATCGAAAGCTTTACTTACGTCGCAGAAGACAACTCGAATTTCTTTGCCTACATCTAAGGCTTTACCAACATCATCAGCTATACTAACAAGTTGGTTTATAGTTGAATCTCCAGGGGTAAACCCTGATTGACGACTAGTTATAAATCAGATTGTTGTCACAGAAGAAGCTATGTATATATTTAAAAACACAGCGTTCAAAGACCTTCCCAATAACACTCAATAAAGATATTGGACGATAATTTTTAACATCAGCACGATTTTCTTTCTTGTGAATTGGAATTACATTCGCTTCCTTCCATTGCGATGGTATTTTTGACAAAGAAAGTGATTTGTTAAACAAGAAGGCAAGAGGAACACATAAGGCTGACGCCGTCTCTTTAAGAATTCTAGGACTAATCAAGTCGGGTCCCACGGCCTTAGAAACATCAAGGTTACCCAAAACATCTTTTACGTCATTGATTGTTAAAGTTATTTCATTAAGGTTGTTTGGTGTTATGCTGGAATTATCTTCTGGAAGAAGTGAAGCAGAATCGTCCACTGACGATTGACTAGAAAAGTAAGTATTGAACACGTTAGCTTTGTCAGTGTCATCGTCATATCTCCCATCAAACACTACAGGAGGAATTTGATGAGGTTTAGGGTCTGGTTTAATGAAATTATGAACAACTTTCCACCATGACTTATTTCTATTATTTCCCGTTAATTTGGAAGTAAGTTTATTGAAATACCTATCTTTCGCTTGTTTTATCATGTTAACACATTTATTACGTACACGTTTAAATTCCAACCAATCTATTTCTCTATTACTTAGTTTTGCCTTATTATGCAGTTTTTTACGTTTAGTAATTTTCTTTCTAATATCATAACACATCCACGGAAGATCTCTACTTTTAACTGTAACAGATTTTTTTGGAATACAGATACTCCTTATTTCGTTAATTTTATCAGTTAACAAATTGCATGAATGATCTATATCATTAGTGTCAAGACATGACCAGTCGGTCTCTTCTAACAATGTTCTGAACTGCTCAAAATTGGCGTACTTATACATCCATATTTTACGTGTAATTGACTTTGATAGAACTTTTTGAATATTAAAAATGCCATATACCGGACAATGATATCTCATTGGTTGATCCAGGAAGGATTCTCCAACGTATGTCCGATTCAATATTGAATTGTTACTTACAAGAATTAGGTCCAACAACGACGAGCTATTTTCTGTATAATGTGTACATTCGTCTACTAGTTGGGTAAGGTTGTACGTAGTTATTATATTAGATAGGTGACCTTGATGGGGATGATTTTGTAAAACATTTACATTGAAGTCACCCGTTATTATTATATCGCGGATATTTGTGTTAAATGCTTGATCAATCGATAGTTCAATTCTATTCCAGAGTTGAACATTTGAATTCGTATAAAAAGTACCAAATAAATATCTTGACTGTTTTTAAGCTATTTCAACCAACACACTTTCTACGTCCCCCACTTCAAGATCATTTCGTCTATTTACAATTAATTTGTCTGAAACATACACAGAAATTCCACCCCCTATTCGATTATCCCATACCTTGTCTGTATTCGTTTGTCACAATGTCATTGTATCCATGCTAATCACTGTTGTAACCTGAATATAGCTCGGTAATAAGCCTTAGTAAATCAAAAGGAAACGAATAAAAAAAATTGGATCCGAAATATCCGAATTAATTATACATAATTGGAGTTATCTTTCCTTGGATAATGAAATAAATGAAGATCATTATAGCAATAACATAACGACTGATTCTCCTTATTTTCTAGTCGACTGTTAGATAACGTATAACACGATCGATCAGGGTTTCAAACTGCCTACACTTTGTCGATCTCTAAAGACAAACCCTTTCGTTATAGAGTACTGTATATGTAGGATCTATCATTGTTATGATATTGCCGAAGAAATGTTGATACAATTCTGCACATATTGTAACAAGTCGTCAACGAACTTTCAACTATTTCAAATAACGCAATCACGATCCGTTTAATTGAAAACTCTTGAATAGGAACAATCCCATTGCAATATTGTGCATTGCCGACAGGACTTCAAATGGATTTCGCCATAACGACAACCTGCAATTGCTTAACACAGAATACTTAACAGAATGTGTGTGGTAATATAGTACATGGATGAGAAATACATAATTAACGGAAATTCTAACTGACTGAAATTGTATTACCTTTCGTTACCTCTCGGAAATGTTGGCTTCAAGCCATCCATTAGTTGTTGTATTTGTTTACGTTTAACATTATTGAGATAAAAATCAAATATAGAAAGTAGCTTTTAATGAAAACTGGATCTGGCAGGTTTAAAATTACATCGATATCTTCGAGAATACCCCATATAATTATTCTCTCTTTTCAAACGTCAATATGTTCATATTTTGTTTCAAATTGCCCATGACATTAATTACACAATTAATCTAAAGCATTGCCGACGTTTACTATAACTTTAGTTCAAACAATTTAACGGTACACGTTATTGTTAATCCAATGCCAGTTTTACAGTGAAATCTAATCAGCACATTTACTTAAACAGATTATGCAATTTGCTATTGTTATTTTGAACTATTCTGCGACATGAATGTATAAGGATCCCTGTAGGGGAGAGAATTAATTGAAGAATATGTCGTTGCTGAAAGATGTCACATTTGAATACAAAAACGGTATTATTTGAAGAGATAAGCGTTTTGCATGGCAAAGGATTAAACAAATAACAAGTACAGATAACCCAATTTGTCACCGTATTCTTTGTCCATTTTACTTTCTCTTTTCGTACAATGTATCTACCCTTTGTTCCCCCTTTTTATCTCTTTTTTTCAGTTCTCTTGTCCCCCCATTCCCCCCCCCCCCCCAAAAAAAAAACCCACACCCTTCCACCCTTGCCCTCTTTCGACAGATAGTAATACATTGATGCTGAATGTCCAGACGGATATTTTGACTGTGGAGCCTACACTGTTAATTTGTCTATGTGTGATAGGTTGCTATTGTCTCACATCTGCTGTAAACTTGAAAGATAAGGAAAAAAGTCACGAAAACCATCAAGTTGGAGTTCTTTTTAACATCGGTCACACAGACCCGACAGGAACATAGGAACATCCCCGCCTGGAGTCCCATAAATCTTTGACCTTTAGAAATTGGTATAAAAATTTAACAATCTCCACACGGAACTGAATAGGTCTCTATTAGTCACTTAACCAATCTAATTCAAGCTGGACAAATATATATATCTATATACCAGAATCAGGTCCATATAAAGATAAGACACCCAATCAGAGGGCCAAAGAGAATACTGGCAATTTCATCAACAGTAGAACATGGTTTTAAACAAGCAGATGTAGCAACTCGTCAGATACATTGTTCCTACTCATTGTCCCAGAGTATACAGTAAAGCTAAGTATTTACATCTGTATTTATTCAAGAAAAACATCATTTGTAAAAAAAAAAAAAAAAAGAAAGAAAAAACAACTTTTATGATTTTATATCTCATAAGACACCAAATAGAAGACGCCACGGTTTTACAGACCTCCTTGTTGGTTATGCATCAAATGACAATTGGATAAGACGCAAATCTAATTATGACGTCACTTTGCAACAAATGTCGCATACATCTTGCATGGATACAGTATGTCATCAAGTAGACGGATTATCCTATATATGATACCTCAGCTGAGATTTTCTAAATTTTGCACCAGGAACGCCTGAATATTGTTCAACCCAGTGCGAGGGAAATTCACTAACATAGATGTATGAAGACAAACATAAGTCGTACAAAACATTAGATATTTTCAGATGTTGAAATTAGCAGAACGAAATACTGCTTTTCTTCTGTTGAAAACAAATGTGTTGAATATCGACTTTTAATTTTCTAGCCCTAGAGAGTCCCGTCTGATAAAGATGTGGGACCATAAATATTCAACCGAGAATGTACTTTTCCCGTACAGTATCATGGGAGTTATATTAAAGTTGTGACGAGATTTAAATTACAAAACAGACGACACGTGTTTATCTTTAAGAGGAAGGTTATACTGATTTATTTAAGATATGAGTGACACCCTTTAATTATTTTCTTTACGTGATTTCTGTCGAGACACCACTGAGGTGATTGAAACTAACATGAGGTAATCCATTTCTTGATAAAGTGGGGCTCCAAAGGGGTTTGGCAATCTCAGTATTCTGCAGACTGTATACCTTGTATCATTTACGAAAATATCACTTTTAATCTTTTGTTACATCACAAGGTCACGTGAAATACTTACGATTATTATATATTTAGTTAAGTTTGATTGATTTTTACTAAAAAGGCTAGTTGTTGATCTTCACTTCGTTATACTTGGTCATATAATGTCATCAGTATCCATACGACATGCAATAGTCACCTAGCAACTGACGAAATGGTAAACATATCACCAAGTTGTCTGTGTTCAACTTGAGACAAAATTCTTGATATGCTTTTTACAGCTGTTTTATATTCACTTTGGCTTGATTTTTTTTTTCACATTTAATTTATCACAGCACCTATTTCCCGTTAACCAGATCATATTCACATATTTATCCCATAACTACGCTTGTTTCACAACTGATATGGCACGTGATAAATTCCGTGTGTAACCACTTTCTAAGCCTCCGATTGGTCATTTGTGACCCCCAACAAATTTGATTGGCTAACCTCTGGCCTCTGACCATGGACTATTTTTACTAAAATGTACTCTCTCTTATTCTTTGTTTGTCGTCTGTCTTCAAAATATCAACATTTTTGTGGATTTGACTGTGGTCAACATTAGCATAAATGAGTGAGAGCGGTGTCCTCTTTGAAATGTCGTTTAATCTGGGGTTTGAGTCGTACGAAATATAATTTGTTGATGGTAAAATAGGCGACGCACGGAAGCAAGATATTGCATCGATTATTGCGAACCAAAACTGAAACCCCACCTCCCCCTTGATTCTCGATATATAGTGGACTCCGATAGCCAGGAATGAATTATCAAAACAAGAAACAAATGTAATACAATTACATGAAATCTGTACTTAGCCTTTCATTCTCTGACTCGCTTAAATCATTAAAAAGTAGTTAAAGAGAAAAATATAAACTTTGAAAATACTATCTTGAATTCTTTTCGAACATCCTTCAAATCATTGAATAAAAAGATATGCATATTTCAGATTTATCACAAAAGTCTCATTTTATTGTCATTTGTAAAGATCCCCATGCCAATCTTCAATTTTTCGTATGTGACCCTCGTTGGTAGAGTTATGGTTTGCCTGTTCTCAGCTGATTTTATACAGTCTTGAATGTGAGATATGTGTGTGCTTGAAACTCCACAGATAAACTTATATATAGCTGATCTATATGCTTGAAACCCCTATTGGTGCCCCATATCTATGACGTAGGCAAACGTTGATGAACGTCATAAGTTGCATGAACACGTTTTATTGTGTGTCATGATTGCAGCTTTTAAAGAGAAGTAATCGATATCAAATCAAGAATTCCATTCATCAAAGCAATAATTGGCCCTAACACGTATCGTGACTGAGTATTAAGTTTTTGCGACCTGATAAACGGTAAATTTCTCCCACAAAACCCGTTCAAATGAAGCAGAGCCATATTTAGCGGACGATAATCGACATTCTGGTTACAAGCCATGATAGTAGATGTCTGTCGCTATGTACTCTTGCAACTTAAGAGCTGGTAAAACGATATCGAGGCTTCCATTCTGGCTGGTATAAGTACATTCTGGGATCAATGACAAGGTCTTATTGAATCTGGCAATTTTCGTTCGTTTGTAGCATTCTTATATCTTCTAAACAGCACTATGATACAGGTTCGGTCTCGTGAATAGAACATCGGTCGATTACCAGTACCGATGATCAAACATTCTGGACTATTGCAGACACCCATGATATACCTGTTTTATTACATAATCACTAAAACACACTTAGAATCACTGAAATCTTGACTTTCCTGTCGGCCAGGAAGACTGTCGTCTGGCTCTATTGACATCTGAGTGACTTTGACGCTTGAAAAGGTAGGACTAAATTTCGAAACGTCACGTGGTGTTCAATAGTTCGCACGTGACCGTGAACTAGTTCATTTTAGCCATGCAATGGTATACATTTGTTTCATGCTTAATCGGTCAATAGTCAAAACTCTTCCACGAGGGGTTAGGACCAACTCGATGAACTGCTTCCCGAGGCCGCAGGCCGAGTGAAATAGTTCATCGGGTTGGTCCCAATACCGAGGGGGAGTGTTTTGACTGTTGACTGATAAGGCAGGCAACAACAATACTGTTCTGTTACCTCAATAATCTACAAGATTTCATATATATGCTATTTCATTAGGCTGAGGAACGCGTTTAAAGTATTCAGTAAACCCTTACTCCAACGTTGACGTTCCTTTAGCCTCGCAGTACGCTGTAAGAATTCATACAAACCATTTTATGACATTTTAGGTGGTATCCCTGTTTTCAATTAGATACAACAAACATTGGAGATTTCTTCGAACCGTTCTGACTTCGAATCTAGGCGTTGCTAGAGATACTGTCTAAAATTAAATTCAGAAAGACGCTTCATCGTAATCATTAGGGTGTTTGGGCGGTGCGGGATGTTTCTCGCAAGTCAACAGTCTAAAATATTGACCGGCCAACAGTAGAAAATACATTGTACTTAATTTACATTTACATAGAGATACGGGTAGCAATTCAAAATATAGCTTATGCGTAAGCAAATGAAAATCAATCGCATAAGAAGTAAATTTGGATAAACATTAAGTTTTGATATTTCCGTAGGGTCTTCTGGATTCGTGCATAGTAAAGGCACGCTAAAACCACCATTACAAATTCCAGATTGTCAATTCTCAAGAGGAAAAAAGTAATGAGAAAAAAAATACGTCAAAAATGAAATTCTACACTAAATTATTGTTTCCATTTCTGTGATACAACAAAAATAGGCATACAAATTATGACGTTAACTATCGTATAAACAAAAACAAAGATAATGGTCACCCCCGTTCTTGATAACGAGTTCTCCCTTGTTGTGTACATGAATTGAAATATGCTAATTGTTTATTTTTTTGTTTTTTTGTTTTGTTTTTGTTTTTACAATCCATCAAGCTACTTTGCAAAAATCGTTCAAGTAATATTAATCTGATATAGAATTTTGGGGTCTTTGATTGTCTTGCCCTATAAGCAGTGTATGTACTATCGAAGGGATTTGATACTGCGGAGGTATTATCGTAAACCTTCTATTTACGTGTATTGTATTACTACGCTCACGACTACCTACCATATCCTCCACTGGCAGTGATGATAGACCCAGCCAAGGTTATTGAGCAAATAACAACTGAAATAATTATGGATTATAACATACAGACGTCAAAATCGACGACAATACAATTTATCATTGGCCAATAAAATCCCTTCAACTTTTCATTACAGATTTCTAAATATAATGTGTCGTTGACGTCATACCACGCACGTTCGCGATAACATTAAATGCTAATTGGAAAATTTCAATGTCCTGTCATTCACGTGGTTTGAAACGTGTTTTAAATTACAACGTAAGATGTGGGCGCTTTCGCAGAGAGTTAGTGAATTGGTACATGCACTCTTTGTAGATTTATAGTTCCGACAGAAGAGCTTATTTTGATACTGGCGGCTGGGCTTGTTAGAATTAAAGACTGTAAGTTACGATTAACAAAGCGACATGGGGTTCGGGTAGTAAAAATCGGTCATTGGCGTATGTTACGATGGTTAGAATGGGCCATACATCCAAATCTAGAGAGCGACTTGGGGTTTAGAGAGTGACAATGGCAACACAGGACAATGACACACTGATTAAAATTCCGTGAGGATGTCTACACGTTTTTGACCTCTTGCATTACTGAGGAGTACCGGAGGTTCAAAACAACTGTATATTTCCTGTTTTGTATTTGTCGGGGTCATATATGTATGATTGTCAAGGAGACACAATCAGAGGAAAATATACCTGGTAAATCACATAGAGGCAAAGGAAGAGATAGGGAGAAAGACATGATCTGTGATTACTCGATCACCCTGTGTGATAGAGCGACTGTATCCTTCCCCGCTCCTGCATATACTGTACCTATGACACCACATTTTCATATATAAAGGTTTCTTGTACTTTAACATTCATTGTAGAATACCTAAAGAGAGACATTAAACCATTTTGTTCATTTCTTTATTTCCATTTTCCCCATTTATTACATCTGATGGATTCAATGATTAGGGATACCACAACTGTTGTCATTTAAATTGATATCTCTGGCACTAATCTGTACTTTAATCTAGGCTGTGAAAAGCGTTGAGTATTGTACATTGTGATTCTTCTTATTTCCGATAATGTTTTGAGAGAAAGAAAAAAACTTGTTCGTCTTTATTCCCTTGTCTTATTTGAATATTCGATCTTGCCTGTTTTTACCAATTCCTATTTCATGCAAATTTATTTGGAGATTCACTGATTTATTCACAGACCAATTCAAATAAATCACTCAATCATGATTGAAAACTCATTTGATGCATGTTGTTTCATCGGAGTTTTTTTTTACTTTCGTAATGGGATGCGGATTTAGCTTCTGGTGTGACAGTTCTGGGCATTCTGAAGTTCGGCTTCCTTCATTTCTGTACTTTATATGTGACACAAGGGTGCCGTTTGACTGACAATCAAAATTTTCAAAGCTGGCATCATCTTTTCATAGTACTGATAAATCAGCATTTTTTCTTATTCTTTAACCATTATTTACGTAATTCTCAAGAAAGTGATTTTGTTATTGATTTTTTTAGCATGTGCTTATTTTGCTGTGTGTTAATTCATGGTAATAAACATTTCATAGACTTTCAACTTATTAGGATAATTTTGTTTATCCTAAAAATTGGCAAACAATAACAGATGGGTTACAACTTGCAATGGGTCCTACCATTGTAAACGGACATACTTAACGCTTTTCGGGCTAAAATACCCCGTTTGATGTTGGATATTGCTTTCAATAGCAAGTGTTTTGATTGCGGCATCTCATCATTACGATAATCATTTCAAATAAAGAGATAGGAGAACACCAAAAATATACGTTTACTGTATCATTTAACACCTAGTATATTCTATATTTAGATTGTCGTTATCATCAGTCATTGCCGATATCATTAGTCATTGCCGATATCATCAGTCATTGTCGTTATCATCAGTCATTGTCGTTGTCATCAGTCATTGTCAATATCATCAGTCATTGTCAATATCATGAGTCATGTCGTTGTCATCAGTCATTGCCGATATCATCAGTCATTGCCGATATCATTAGTCATTGCCGATATCATCAGTCATTGTCGATATCATCAGTCATTGTCGATATCATCAGTCATTGTCAATATCATCAGTCATTGTCGATATCAACAGTCATTATCGTTATCATCAGTCATTGTCGATATTATTGTCGATATCATCAGTCATTGTCGATATCATCAGTCATTGTCGATATCATCAGTCATTGTCGATATCATCAGTCATTATCGATATCATCAGTCATTGTCGATATCATCAGTCATTGTCAATATCATCAGTCATTGTCGATATCATTAGTCATTGCCGATATCATCAGTCATTGTCGTTATCATCAGTCATTGTCGTTATCATCAGTCATTGTCGATATCATCAGTCATTATCGATATCATCAGTCATTGTCGATATCATCAGTCATTGTCGTTATCATCAGTCATTGTCGATATCATCAGTCATTGTCGTTATCATCAGTCATTATCGATATCATCAGTCATTGTCAATATCATCAGTCATTGTCGTTATCATGAGTCATTGCCGATATCATCAGTCATTGTCGTTATCATGAGTCATTGTCGATATCATCAGTCATTGTCGTTATCATCAGTCATTGCCGATATCATCAGTCATTGTCGTTATCATGAGTCATTGTCGATATCATCAGTCATTGTCGATATCAGTCATTGTCGATATCATCAGTCATTGTCGATATCATCAGTCATTGTCGCACTCATCAGTCATTGTCGTTGTCATCAGTCCATAATTGAAACCAAGTCCAGAAAACGTTTGTTTTCCAACATAAGCCATGCGTTCCTAATCAATTACAAAGCTTAATAGATTAAAGGTTATAATTATAGGTCATTATTTGTTAATGAGTGTATGGAGGATACCACACATTTACAAAAAAAACTAGCTTTAAGATATATTCTATTTATACTGCTCCATATTTGTGTAAAAATCAATGTCAAATGCCTTGTCTTGGGATAGTTTAATTAATCAATGTTTACTGTCCCGCTTTCGACTGAGCTTAGATAGATCAATGCTTACTGTCCGACTTGTGAGTGAGTTAAGATAAATCAATGCTTTCTGTCCAGCTTCCGACTGAGTTTAGATAAATCAATGCTTACTGCCCCGCTTCAGTAAGAAAAAAATTATCTACGCATATGTTTTTAATCTTTGAAGTTTTGATCTTTACGTTATAAATCAGGTAAAAATAGCCACGATTTTGTTTACCTCATAAAAGAATACAGAAGACGGATTTGTGGAAGCCATATCCTGTAAATGGTAATATTTTGCTTTGCTTGTGTAGCCGTTTTGATTAAATCTTAACACATATATATGTTTACAAACAAGGAGTGTCTACAAGACTCACCACTTCTAATCTAATTCATATGTATTTGAGGTGTAGTAACATAATCTTTCAATTGTAGATTCCTTGCCAGCGTAAACGTTGTATGCGTCCTCGCCCACTCACAGGATCAATAACTACGGTATTTGTCTATTTTGTTCCTTTTGTATCATAAATGAGTATGCATATTGAGAGAAATAAAACATTACTCAATGTTAACAATAAGTTTTATCTAAATCCACATACACCGAACATAAACCAGAATAAACCTGCCGCTCCCAATCAGAGCTAGTAAAACTAAGGGACTTTATGTGTGAATGTGAATTACGTCATTATAAGTCTCACCGGAAACTATTTCAGCGTGATGATTGCCCTTTGTCACGTGACATCTTGTCATGTCAAATGAACGCGACCATTACAAATATGGCCGCGAAATGTTTTGAAACCTGGAATTGGATTATGAAATGAGTGGATTGACACGTTTTTATATGGTGACACGTACATATCTGTATAATCAGGTAAATCGAACAATGATCGAGTGGTGTGTTGCGATGGTGTAGAATTTTGTGCCGTCACAAGAGTGTTGAAAAATAGTATTTCAACCCGAATGAGGTTATCTAATTCAATGCACCTGTACTGTTTAAAAACTTCTCATTAAGTTTTATATACACGTGCAAATATGATATCCAACATTGGATAATTAGAAAAAACCAGTTTAGGTTTAAGTCTGGATCATTTTTTTGAATGTTTTGTTTTTCATTTATATGTATAAAACCAGAATTATATCGATTTGAACTCTATTGGCATATATTAGATAGTAGTTATTCAAAATACAAGTGTAATTTCGGCAAGGAATATTCATCCTGAACACCGACTGACTCGTATCAATGCTGTAACTGAGGATACGTTTGCTTAAAATGTTAACAAAATAACAGGACATTCACTAACCAAGTATCATCATAGTTTAAAGAACACAAGTATACACGTCTTGCAAACAAAATTGAAGCAATTAGCTTTTACATTAATCACAAGCAAATAGGTATGCAGAAAATAACTCTTACCGGGAATGAAGTATACGACTTAGGACTATATTACAGGCATCAACAGCCGTCCACATTGTCAAATTCCATCAACAGGTTCTGTTACACTCAAACACCTCAATTCAGTTCCAAACTTAAAAAAAAGATCTACTTCCGGTTATTGTAATGACATGACCAGATTCCGGTCGACCTGAACGGAAGTGATGAATATACCTTCTTATCTAATTGTCGATATATTGTTCATGTTTCGTCTCGCCATTTTGTAACCGCTTTCACCGACAAGTTGGATTAGGTCACGTCATCTATCTTAGCCTCGCAGTCAATTGGATTAACCTCGCTATAAAATTGAGTTTACAGAGTATTCTCTCTGTTCGGTTCGTATTAGCTTTAACGTAAGTCAGACCGTCTACACTCTGCGTCAGATTAAATGCTCCCAAGTACAAATTGATGTCATTTTGGCGAGGCTTTAACTAATAGTTCATGGGTATGTAGAACCAACACTCATGTGACAAATGTAGAGAGCATATCGTTTGGTGGTTAGGGTTTCTGTCTTAAGGGCTTTTCACATAATTATAAAATAAAACAAAACCGACTATTTCAATTTTGGCTAAGATAGTTCATGACAGTTTGTATAGCTACCTCTTGTTCATTAACTATTCCAGTCTCATTTGGTGCAACGTTACAAAAGGAGTACAAAAAGCTGTGACGAAACACATACGAGGTCACCTACACATTAAAGACCTAATTGCGGTCTTGACGTTAGTCATTGTGTACATATAGAGACTTGAAGCTGTACTGATCCAGCAATTTAATTATATAATAGACTTTGTACATGTATATATTGTAACTATAACTCTGTTAAATCTGAAATTCATGATGTGATTCTAATTATCATTATGGAATTAAGGAATCTCTTTGTACAAAAGCTGATGATGTGACCTGATTTTTGCATGAATGAGGCATCTTGAAGAATTTTATAGCTAGAGTAATATTTCATGCATGAGGAAACGTCGTTCTTTTAAGCATTGAACGGCTTTCAGTTGGCATTCATATTGACTATGAATGCCAACTGGAAGCCGTTCAATGCTTATATTTACCATCTGCGATTTTTTATTTGTCGTGCGATTTTTTTTTTGAAATTTTCAAATTCAAATTTCAGTTGGCAGTTCATAAGCTGGTGAACTCGCAACTGAATTGGTAGGGTTATATAGTGGCAGTGCCATACAATGGTAAATATTTAATTATGATTGGCTAGTCTTAATACGTTCTGTGCTTCGTAAACCAATATACATTAATAAGATGTTTATTATTATGGTAATGAAGCGAAAGTAAAAGGACTTTTAAAGATGTTATAACACTTTATTTGTGTCATTGTAGGCCAAACGTATTTAAATGTGGGAATTGTTTTTATTAACGTCCGTTTTAAATGTACGCATTTATTTATTTAGAAGTACATGTAATAAATCACTGCTATAATTTTTCATTTTTAATTGAAATGCGTACATTAAGTAGAGTAGGAACCAGTTATTTCGTTTAGCCGATACAATGAAATGATATTTATTCTATGGATAGTACTGAATACCTTATGTTGCTCAAACGTTTGGTCCTTTATTCTTGGAATATTACAATTGTTAATGTAAGTGTCACTCTTTTAGCGCAGTATTCGAAGGGTATCACTGATTTATGTACATACAACTGAACCTCCTGATCTCGAAATCAGCGGTACAATGAAAATACTTCGAGATAACCCGTGTTTTCGAGGTAACCGAATCTATGTTGTGTTATTGTTTTACTGTTGTTACTCAAGTGGGTTTTTTTCGAGTTAAGCAGGGTCTTCGAATTATCAGAGTTCGATTAAAGGAAGTTTTATCTATCACTTGATGCAGTAGCCTCCGAATTGTACAACTGTTGTATGAAAATACCTTCGTTTAATCCTGAAATCACGAACAATTTGAAGTGCTGCATATTGATTGATTTAAAACCCGCTACCTCAGAATATAGAAATATTTGAAGACGGTAATATTGATTGCTGTCCGTGGTTTGATATGACTTGGTGGACTTGACCATCACAGAGAAGCCTGTTAAAAGGAATCATTAATGCTTAAACGAAGGGCTAGATGACATAGAAGACAGTTTTGCCCTCAAGATAGTCTCTTTTGTAAAATCGAGTTTATTAAAATTGCAATGTTCTTTAAATTACTTGTCGATTGGTTCCAAGCCTAATGCCTTATGCTCAAAGTAACAATTTTCTTGTCCGGGTGTTCTTATTAGCAACCGGTCAAAAGATACGTGTGTCTGGTTTGGTCGGTATCAAATCAAGATGTAACGTCGTGATAACACAATACAAAACACTACAGAACTGTATAAGTCTTTGTTCAATCTTTAGCGTTAAGTTTGTATACCAAACCATCCCTGTTATATACAGCGTTTGATGTTTGATATATATTAAACTATGAATTGTACACAAAATTGTAATGGATTGTTAAAGGAACAGATCTACTCTGATGGAGGTTTAAAGAGCATATCGTTTCCTTGATAAAATTAATCTATTTTTATGGAACTTATTTGAGAATTACGTTAATATAGATATGCTCTGATGTGAGGGATGATGTTTTATTTGCCGTTGAATTTGGATGAATGCATTTTAAATCATTGTATATTATATATATATATATACTCATGTGTAGTATATTGATAAGATGTTAGTCATAGGATGAGCACAATAATGTAAAAAGGGATATAAAACAGCATTATACAATTGTTTATTCTTTCTAGTTGTATTCAACAGTTGATGTTATAGGCCAAGGTGTTGACATTCAGAGTTGCTAAATGCCTATAATTCTACGCAAGTATCTCATTTGAAGAAATGGATCCTAAGTATGCTTCAGCACGCACGCAGACAGGCTCGGTATCTATTGAGAACTGCGATCGCACGTTGTACAAATAAATCTGTGATGTATTGAGCTTTAACGTTAATTAATAGATAGCGACCTTTTAACGGACGGTCTTCATTACTCAGGGAGAGTGGACACTCATCGTATGACCCATATTGCATTTTCAGAATTGTTTCCAGAGGACAGCTTACTTATTTGATTGGTCAAGTTGAACGTAACGTTATCATCTGCTGACTAGAGTAACTATCAATAAATTAACATGTATATAACTAGAACGGACACGTGTCTAAATGTGTTCATCTTATACTCTATATATTCGATAGGTACAGTGTAAAACACATGTTTGAATGGTGGCTGATACAGAGCAGGACTGAACCTAATTTAACACTCAGTTTGATACATAGGTTACATGAGCAACACCAGAATATGTACAAATAATTAACAATAAACAAAAGGTAGCACTGGCATAGTTGATATTGTGACTGAAAAGATATATGCATAATAAAACGGAGAAAAGCACAAAGTACTTTTAATAATTTCACATCAGTTGTACAAAATGATTCAGGGCATTTTATATTTTTGGGATAGGGCAATTTTGTGATTGCCATTACGAAAACGTTTGTGGGGCTTAAAAAAATATCACACATTTCAGTCGAAATCTACAAGAGTCGATACAGTACATGTTGATACATTGTGAAAGAAACATAAAACATATTGTCATGCTATTGTCTTTTCTTTTAAAAAAGGCAGTTTTTAGTCTGCTTTCTAATTAGGATTTGGAAGTGTAGTGGTAAACGGGTGGGGAAGAATCTATATGTTCTAAAAAGTTGTAAGATAATCCAAGTCCTTTTATCAAGTTAGGCCCTCAAATGGTGTGTAGTAATCCATTGCATTCTCTTTGTATTAAATTCTACGCCATTGTGTGAAAGGTGCTTTCAAATTCCTTTACAATGTTTCAAGTAATTAGATATGTACTTTACTTGACGATAGAGTGCAATATGTCAAATACCGAGAGTTTTGCATAATTGAATCTGTAGTGGCGATGACTTGCCTGATTTAGTATTTTTCGGTGCTTATACAAAACGTCAATATGTGTAAGTTCGAAATGTGTTTATTGAGTTATGTATTGGTCACATGCCCAGATCTTGTGAAGTACAGGGGTACACAAAAGGAGTAATTGGCAGAATGTCAAAACATGGGCAATACTGAAGATCAGACCTTGTGTTTAGAGAGTAAGCGTTTCTGCTTCATTAACATCACCCGCCATATATACATGTGTATCTAGGACAAATAATGTTTTTGAAAAAAAAGGAAAAATGAAAAGAAATATATATATATCACCAAGAATGCGCAATCTTCTAGTTAAACAATATGGAACAACTGCAATGTTTAATCATTAGGGAAACTAAAAGAAAGATGTTATCTTAATTATCTGTATAGTAAACATGTTGTGACGTGTCCCATTTCTTTTGTTCAGCAGTTCAAGATGATTTTTGCTGACCTAGGAAGGTAACCATTCAAGTTTGTTAGTTCTTTTTACATATGATTGTATATCTGTTCTAACACAAATCCATTTACTTCTTCACAACAATGATTCATACAGATGATATATATGATGGTACGAAAAGTGTCGTTTTCAGAAATGCAACCAAAATCTCCAGAAATGGACAATATTTGTACTTGACGAACAAGAAACATAATATGTGGTAAATGTCATGTGAAACATTAGAACACAAGTCCTTTACTATTGAATGAACTGTGACATGTAAATACCGTGGGTAGGGGACGTACTAATGTTACTACATGGATCAGGAAATAGCAAAGTTAGCAATTGGGAGAAAACTGTCCATTCTGGTTGTTTGGATAATTGGACGGATAATGAACATTTGTATAACGAGATACATTGGAAACATTACCTTCATTTCTACCACATGTTTTATACATGTATCTATATATAGACAGTCATTTCTATTTGTATTAATGGAATGTTTAACATGAAGAGCGAGATTCCTATAATCAAGCAATGAATATAAGTAGTACTTAATATATTATTCAATGCTTTTATGTCTCGTACATAGAAGGTTGACATTACCCAGGTCAAGCAATATTACATTTGATTTAGTACAGGATTCATTTTATTTTGTCTGATCATATTGATTGCCGAAATACGTTTGCGACTTATCAGTATTTCTCCTATTTTGTACAGTTGTAATTTCTGTGCGCCATCTTATTGACAAACTCACAGCCTCGACTTGAACGCTTCTGCTGTCAACATTACTCCTTTGAGACGTTGTGATGTGCCAGCAATACGGCTTGTGGAAACTATTCAAACCTTGTGGCCGATTAATGCTGCTTCGATAACGCTCAGTGAATAAAAATTGAGAGAAAAAATAGGAACGGCAATGATTACAGAATATGACCCTTACGGTCCCTAGAGGACGCTGCAATTTATCCGCTCATGAATTGCAATGAACAAAACCAACGCCGGGAATGGAAATTATCGGTAACTACAGATCCGGAATTATCAACAGTGTTCATGCATCGATTCATTACACGTACAAGTCTGCTGATAAAGTGTTGATGTGCCGCCCGACAGTCGAGTGCTAACTGGTTTTAAGTGATGGACTATGCTGTGTGATTTAACATGAATAAAACGAGACGTTTTCTTGAAATATCATATGGTTCATTACCATAAGATAAAAAATTGTTTTGGTTTGACCTTTTATTGCATTGTATATGTCTATTGTCGTCTATGTTTCCATGAATAAGATGTTTTTAAAACTATGCACGTTCTTTTGATACGCATACATTACTTCTTCGTTGTTTCCATTATGTTTTATATCGATCGCTCGATTCTGAATTACTTCAGATTAAAGATAATACACGTTGATTCCTTGTTGACATTCAGAATTCAAAGGACACTTTTTTTTTCTTTAAACGCACAAGGTCAACGATATTTCTCTACGAACACAGCGTTCGTTAAAACTGTTTGTTTGTAGGCTGGGTTTGTCGTCCCTTGAACAGCAACGGTCACTTTTAGCCGGGGTCTCCTTGTAGTAGTTTGTGACTACCACACTGGGCAACATACGGGAGGACCGTCGCATGCTATCCAGGGCAATTCGGGTTAAGTGTCTTGCCCATGGACACAACTACAGCAGCATAGACAGGCCCGTTTCTTTGCTTCCGTAGAAACACAAACTGACAAGGGCAGGGCGCGTCGAACCACGCACCCCACGTCTTATAATTTTACGGTTATAATTGACTGAGTATATATAACTATATAATGTGTAATAAAAACAAACTATGAATATTTCTTTTACCTCGTAAATTAAGCGAGGAACGCAGATTTTATGTTATCGGTACGATAATATTAATCAGTTAATCGTCAAAACATCATTAATATATATATTAAAACTTATTTCTAAAATATAATTTAATTTATCATATGAAGACCGCCTTATTAATTGTATGGCTAATTTGATATGCATTTATAAAATTCCTTTTTCTAGTACGCACAAGAATTATACGACTACATGCAGTATTTCTCTTCATTGCTTTGTGCAGTGTACCAAGTTACCTCCCATAATCTTGGAGTTATCCCCCTTTGCACAGTATATCCGGTAGGCATATTTGGTAAAGCTACTGAGAAAGGCAAATCCCTGAAATCGGATTGCATCCAAAGCGTTAGAGTCACCATTTATCATGATCGTGCTGGGGATTGGCATTATAGTGATTTGTTTGTTGGTTGGTTTGTATATTGTGGGTTTCCGAGACGTTATTACACGTTTATTCGGTGAAAACAAAAAATGTTGCCTACGCATGGTGTGACTGACCGGTGACTTGTTCATGTGCAATTACTCTTCCGGATATTTGCTGGAGTTTGGCTTCAATTAATTTGTAGTTTCATTTCATTTGTCAAGCCAGTCAATATTTTAGTATTATGACGCTCTTAATATTTTGTGAGTTACATTTAGCAAGGTTGTTCGCACGCAAACATTTCCAATCATACTTATTGTGTTGCGATTCAATTTACTGCATTCTTACATTCTTACACACATTAATCAACCCGATTATATATCCCGGAACACATTTTTGTAGACAATAGTCTAGTATTGAGTGTGTTTGACATGCTTAAGTCATATAAATTGTATATCCATTTTATTTGATAGTATACAAAATTATATCAATTCATCCAAATAAGCTATTCAGCCTTGGGGCTCGAATTTGTGCCTTACAATAGCTGACGATGGAATTGTAAATAGTAACCAGTGCTTTATAATAAACATTTTCGCATTGGTGTAACGTTATAGAGATTGAATCAAATGATTCAATGATTCAAGGTAAAAGTAACTTTGGTTGTTTATTTATAATTTGTGTCAATGTTGATGTCGTTTTGATGAGGATTTTATAAGTTGCAGTTGTATGTGTTCGATCACGAGAGGTAGAGATGTCGGGCGTCTCAAGATGGCTTCCACTAGTTCATATGCAGGACCAGAAGCTCACCAGACACATTGTAATTACTGGTGGGGATCAAGGGACCAATATGAGACTGTCGGCATCAGGATTGGAGGAGGTTGTGACGTAATTGGCAGGTAGGGTTACCCCAGGTATTGTGGAAGATGTGCAGCAGGCCATATTGCCAGTTACAGCAACTAAACCGAAAGGTATTGTGTTGAGCCATGTTAGTAATTCTTCCCCAACCATGACTTATCCCTCACAGTTGGTTGGGCCTGATCAGAATGACACCAGACAGTTTCAGGTACAAGTGTTACTTCAGATTTAGGCTGTAAACTCTCTCAACAAATCAAACAAAAAGATAGGCAGTAAAGAGTTGTTGATTTAAGTCAAATGTTATCGAAGCCATCTCGGGTAAACGATAAGCATTTTTCACTGATCAGTGGTGAACTGGTTGTTAAAAAAAAAATCCCCCAAAATAGTCCCCATAGACATGTTGACTGATGCATTCATAGTATATAGTTCTATATACACCTCTGTCCATTCAGGAGAGAAATCTGGTTTTTGTTAAAATACATCCATACTGTAGGCCTAGGTGCCAGACGTGTTGGTGGTCTTGGGTGGAAAAGCTATGATGAGCAGCGCGGGCTCAAGAAGGCACAAAACAATTTTATACCTTTGAATGTAGTGGACCAGGAGTTGTGGCTCATTTATATGGAATATGGGGGTTCAACTTCAGTGAGTTCAGCAAAAACAACTAAAATAAGCAATAATGTCTATATATAGCTGGTAGTGTTTTGATTACAATAATGGGAAGTGTAATAGTTCTCACTGTTTGTGTAGACATGTTTGCCTTCTTTGTTTAGGTAGTCATCAAAAGTTAAACTGCCCCAATCAAACCTCACATTGAGATAATTCAACTGAAAATTATTCTTTTAGGGCAAGCAATTCCTCAAGCAGCCAAAAGGGCCCCCACCAAGCCAAATTTGGGACAAATAGCCAATTTAATGGACCTTGGGCACACCCCAATTAATCTGTTGTACTAGACAGACTGCTGCAGTCACATCCAGATAGATTACTATTTGAGGAGTTAGTTTTAGTTTTTAAAACTGGGCTTTACATTGCACTAGTAAGGCCCAAGGGGCCATACTAAATGTGGGAACTTGCTTTCTATTAAAAGGTTAGAAAATTGGGCTTTGTTTAAGATACTGAAAGAAATAGATGCAGGAAGGGTGGCGGGATCCTTTGATTATCCCCCTTTGCCTAGTCCAATACTGTCTCCAATTGGATTGCTTCCAAATAAAGATGGATCTTTCAGACTCATTCATCATCTTCCTTCCCCTAGTGATAACAGCATTAACACCTTTATAGATAAAAAGAAATTATGCATGGTATTGTACACAAATTTTGACCGCATTATTGATATAGATCAATACTTAGGACCTAATACTTTGATAGCTAAAATGGTCATTATGTCACTTGAATGGATTGTTTGAGACCAACACACATATTAGTATTTTGGGGTTTAGAAAATGATTCTGTTAATATACAAATAAAAATTCCTCTAGATTCACTTGAATTGCTGGCTAGGCTTTCAGTGAGGTTGGAAAGAAAAAGAAGGTAACTTTGCAACAGTTACAAACTCTCACCGCGTCTCTTAGTTTCTGTGTTGGGGCCATTCCAGTTACCCACACATTTATTCATTTTTTTAAACAATGCTATGTCAGGTTTATAGAAACCACACCACTTTGTTTGTGTCAATTAAGGTATCAGGGAGGATTTTACACCTAGCTCGAGTTACTACAGCACTTTAATGGTTATTGTACTTTTCCTGAGATAAATTGGGTAGATAGTGCTGATCTTCAGCTCTTCACTGATAGTGCTTGGGGGTGGGGTTATGGCTCAAAAGGTCGGGTGCTTTCCTTCACTGTAGTTAGGCATACTTCCCTTGGCCTGAGGCTTGGGTCGGAGATGTTATAATTCGAGACATAACATTCCTTGAACTGGTCCCTATTGTCTTGGCATCTTTTATCTGGGATTCTAACCTGCCTAACAAAAATATTTTTGTGTACACTAATAATGAGTGGCTAGTGTCCATTTTGAACAAGAAAACATCTAAGAGTCATGGAACTTGTTTGTCCATTTGTTTTTAAGAGTATGTTGCACAACATTAAGTTTAGGGCTGTTCATATTTCGGGTAAGTTGAGTTCAATTGCTGATGCTGCTTTAGTTCTTTCCAAGATCCCTGCATCATTCCAGTATTAAATCTACAACATGAAACTATCAGGCTCCTGAGGGCATCAATTTCAGCTTATTCATGACAAGTTTTTGATACCAACATTGTTCGTTGTTTGTTTAGCTTATAGCTCGCATTTGGTTTGGGCTCCTACTCAACAACAGGTAATAAAATGTATAGCTTATTTGTCTTCTCGGGGTTTGCGCTGGCAACTCTTAAACCATTTGTTTCAGGCATAAGCTTCAAATGCCAGATTTTGGGGTATTTAGATGAAACACAGTTTTTATTATTTAAAAAAATGTATTGGGGATGACCAGGTTAGATATAAGGTCAGACACGCGTCTTCCCATTTCCCCTGAGCTTCTTACCAAATTAATTAATTTTACCGCTTGTGTGCAGCTCATCCTATGAGGCACATATGTTTGCTGCTCTTTTAGTAACAGTATTGCTTGCCCTTTTAGGTGTCAGGGAGTTGGGGGTTACCAAGCTGGGCCAGTTTGGTCACGCTCTACTGTTTTACAATGTTTTGGTCTGCCAAGCCTGCCTTAGATTAAGACTACCACAAGCAATTTTGAAAAAAAAGTCTCTTGTTTTTTGTATTTTACATGGTCTCTTTAAATTGGTAAATTTTACTAGCACACCTAGCTTATTTTAAGCTTAAGTTTTCTGAATACAGCATACAGATATGGATTGTTGGCGCTTCTATTTTATGGCACCCTAAGGGTGAACTACTCTGGGAGAATTTGGTAAGGGATGTACATATTTTGTTCCCATTTGAAAATCCGCTTGATTTTCTTGTTACACATTGTGGGGGGCAATGACATAGCGCAGTGTAATTCAGGGCTTCTGAGATGTCGGATACTTGCTTCCTTTAAAACATTATCTGTTCTGCTCCCAAACACAAGATTAGTTTTGTCAGCTTATTTGCCTCGTTAAAGTGTAGAGGGTTGTGTATCCCACAGGGATATACGTAAAATCCCTGTTAGAATTAACAGTCATATAAGTGCATACATTATGAAACAGGGGGGTGGGTACATAAGATATCCGGAAATGACTGACTGTAGCTTAGGGAATAACATTTTCCTGTATAGGTTGCAACAAGGTCTTCAGTCAGTATTGTCGTCATCAGCTGCTTCTATTTTGCCCGTAAAGGGTGAACAGGGTCCTTGGTTATGGCTTTAGCTTGCATGCAGGCGAGAATGTTTGGTCAATATTGCCTTGAATTTTGATTTATGGCCATGTGGATTGGTTTTCTAAACATTTGCTTTTGTGCTAAGTATGCTTTTTGAATATGGTGTGGTGTATTTGCTGAACTTTGAGGGACGCCAAAGCGCCCATATTTTTGTCTGGGTCGGCTCCCTATTTTTTGCTACAATTTGTAGATTTATGTAGGATTTGGCCTACATTTTTCAGCCGGGTCTTTGAAGCCCCCCACCATATGCATTTTGCTTTGAAATCTTGCCTTTTGTTTGTAGCCGGGTAAAATTTGTGGTCCGGCTACCTTTACTGTGGCATAATTTTTCCCCCGGGCGAGGGGTATTTTTGTATGCTGTTAGTATTGACCGTACATTCTTCTCGCATTCTGTTGTGGCGGTGGCAACTCTTTGTTTGCGCAGTGTTGCCATTTGGCGGTATTTTTCTGGTAGACAACAGATTGCTTTGCTTTTTTGGAAAGTCTATATCATTTTGCATCACATTATAGTATCAGCTTTTGAGTCTGGAGGAATATCCTGTTCCCAGTTTCCTCCAACTCTTTAGCTGTCACGTGGTTGAAGATTTTGGCCATCATTCGCCATTTACTTGTAAGTTTAGGAACAATTAAAAGACATAAGTAGTAAAGAAATTGTTATCTTTGTTCTTTGTTCAGAGTGTCTTCTATCTGATAAATGAAAAGAAAACACTGTGAAATATCTTTTCAAATGAATTTATTAAATTTAAGAAGTTTTTTTAACTGTAAAAACTGAAACACACGTTTATCATAGGTCTTATAACTCAAAGTATATTCCTGACTAAATCCCTCCCCTCCCCTCCCCCTTCCAAAAAAAAAAACTGAAAAGTAAATTTCCATTCAAAATTGAACTCGCGAAATTTAGTTTGATATGATTGTTTTCAACAAAATACAACAAAAAACTGTTTTGTTGTTAATTATCTTTTTATCTTTATGTTTCATAAACCGTTGTTTTAAAACAAAAAAGAATAGGATTGTACCGAATTTTAATGTAAATGTACTGAAATGTTCGTATTGATCATTAAAACTGATTTATTTAATAAAAAAAATGACTAATCACGTCATACACATGCTGATTCAGCACGGTTGAATACAATCAGCAATCACAATTGTTGCTCCTTAATCAGGTTCAATCCTATAGTAAGAACATAAGTTATCAAGCATCTAGTACATAGTTAATTATTTTCTTTGTGAGTTGGTGACCTGATTACTATATAACTATTTTCGAGGATATTAAATCGTGTCCAATATAGCCAAAAACAAATTTGTCTATAAACAAAGAATGTCTACAACTGTTTGCTGGTACTTTAGTAAACTATTGATGGTAATCAAATGCTATAAAGTAAAAGAAAAAACAAAAACAACAAAAAACCTAAAAAAGCAGCTGAGTATACTTGTATTCTATTGACAAGATCTTGGATGTTTCGTCCGATCCCAACTCGTGGTAGTTTGTGTTTCTCGGGACGCTAGGATCAGGAAACAGCATGCGCTACCGTTGTTGTGGCCTTGGATAAGACACTCTAACGCATTCGCCGGACCAAACTTACCCTGGTAGATCACATGATGTTGATAAGTGTGCGTATTTTCACATATTTCAGAATTTAAAACTCCGATAATCTTTTTTTAAAAACCAGCAACGCTTACCCTGATGTTAAAATGTAAATAAGAATATATCATGTACAAAAGAAAACCTCGAAATCTGTTTCCATTGCTTGATATGAAATGAACTAACATAAGTACTTCATCGTAAATGCTAATTAGGTGACATGCATATTTAATTATCTACGAAAATAAATCAATATTGATATTTTATTGTAAATTAAAATGAAATAATTTGGATATTTCATCACCAATGAAAATAAATTGATATGAATATTTCATCGTAAATCAAAATGAATTGATACGTATATTTCAAAAGAAATATGAAATAAGCTGATGTGGATATTGCTTTTATCATAATAGAACACGACGATTTCCGTGCAGGCCAGACATTCTCTCATGGAATGCAAACGAAAAGTGTTTGATGCGATTATCGTCGTCATTGTCGGTACAGGACCAGCTGTGAAGGCACGTCTTGCCTGAATGATATTACTTATCCTGTCTATCATCGGCTTCTTACATCAAATTAAACACAACTGTCTGTGTTTGAGGAACATTGGTGACCTTGTCATTTGTCATGTTGACGAGACCTATCCTTGACCAGAGATTTGGTAGTGATGTTGACTAGACATCTCCTTGGCCGAAGATTTTGTATTTTGTTAAAAGCATTTGCGATCAATGTAAAACATTCGGGATTATCAGACGTTCGCTGGATACCATTTAGAGAATAGCATCACCATTGTTTAACCACTTGAGTTATATAACCGGGACTAAGTTTATTGTAATTAACGGTTAGACAAATGCTTACGTTCCCGACCTCAGGAATAAAGACATTGGGCAGGTCTACTTCGCTCAGCCTCATGCGCCTTGATCATTGGCTGTCGGATTTGTTTATTGCATTTATTTGTCTTTTTCAGAAGTCTGTAATTCCAGTCATATTGCATTGTCTCGATATGGAATGCCTTCACGAGAGTTATTAGAAATAACTAATATAATAATATTTATGTAAATACAAACGGATTAAAATCAATTGTATTAATTTCGGTTGAATATAGATAATAATGCAATAAGGAACATAAAGAAGATGTCATTAACTAACCAAACATAGAATTTTCTTTTTTAGTTAGTTTCGAAGCCATCTGTATTAACACTGGCGTACTATCTAGAAGATAGCTGGTCAATATATTATTATCTTAGATATGATATGTTATGAATGATGTTTTGTGCCGTTTGCATTCTGAGGAATTTGAGGACAGTTCAAATACTGTACAATTTGTATGTGATGCAGAAATATGTGAATTATATATCATCGAGTTTGCTAAGGATGGGAGGGGGGGGGGGGGGGGGGGTGTCGTTGGGTGCAGCCTCGAAAATTCAATGCTCTCTTATCATATAAAGCTGATTATATCGAAGAGCTTGTGTAGTCCTTCAATTTCACTTATAGGTATGTTGAAAATTTGTTATCTTTAGATAAAAAAAGCTTTATCGAATATACCCTTTAGAACTTGCAATCTCTTTAATATCAGCCATCCAACTCGATCTTTACTCATGACGTTATCGTAACCAACAGTGACAGATTACAACTTAGCTGTATGGTAAGCGTGCCTATGTCAATTACCAATAGTTGATTTTCAGTTTCTCGATCATAAAATCAACACATCCCTACCCACCGTGTTAACATGTCCCAGTTGATTCGCTATTCAAGGGCTTGTATCACTATCACGAATTCCGTGACAGGTGTCGACTACTGACGGATACTTCACAAGGTTTCGGGAGATGAAGTTTGATCAAGGCTATGGCGAAGCTGTATTGTCAACAGCATGCTCTCATTTTGAAATATATTATTCCCTCATGCGATTTGAAGTCAAACGTATTTGATGCTTGCTGATATGGTTTGCGGTTCCATTGTCACAGCCCTAACTTCTATTTGATATTGTAACTTAACTTAAACTTAACCCCACTTTTACCTAGATTTGTAGGCGAATGTCATGCATAAAGCTATTTTTTGTTAATATTTCTCCGTTTGATAGTCTTTAAGTTTCAATTATTG
This sequence comes from Pecten maximus, assembly GCF_902652985.1. Lineage (NCBI taxonomy): Eukaryota > Metazoa > Mollusca > Bivalvia > Pectinida > Pectinidae > Pecten > Pecten maximus. The sequence continues at coordinate 33,883,290 of NC_047018.1, forward strand.
TGTCGTTATTATGTCAGTATTCTTTTGTTCATTTTTTTCCCATGACTTTTGATATTGTAAAACATTTCCGTAATGTTGGAAAGTGCGTGTATAGGCTTTCGTACATTTATACATCACAATTGATAAAGGTTTTCATGCATGACGTTTCTGTGATTACACTCTGACACCTACATCAGACAAAATTAACACTTTTTCACCTTCATCAGACAAATTTAACACCCTGTCACATTCCTCGAACAAAATTCTGTCCACTGAAGGTGACAGAGTGTAGACACCGAGACATCACGAATACTAAATATTTAAGGAATACACAATGTATTCAATGGTTCCTCCAGTACACAGCTCAACATGAGTTGTAATTATGACTTCCGAGACCCATGGTATTACTGTTTAGTGATAGGTTACATAGATCCAGTGTCCATATTGAACCATTCTGCAACCATTACTTATCATCTTGACCATATCCGAACTTCTAAGAGACAGAAACGTGATATTAGAACATAATTGATATATATTAAGCTGATATTTCAAAGCAAAGTAGAATAATTTAGTGTTATTGCTTATAAAATATTGTTTACACTGACGGGGTTACTTCCTTGTATCATATATCTATGGCCATATACCACATTATGTATGGATATATGTTCCTAGGGGATCTGGTCATAGCAAGCTCTATAATTGTCCTAACGGCGGTCTGTTATTATTGTTGTGTGTGTTTTTGTTGTTTTCGTTTTTAAATCGGCGGATCATGTGAACGTACTAGTACTTCCTGCATTCAACAGTAGATATCTTAAAGTGAAGACATCATGAGATTTGCGACAACGCGTGGACACACTTCCGGCTTTTGTTTGGGGCTTAAAGGTAGTCACGTGTTTTAGCATTTGGTTTGGTATGAGCCTAGATATTAGCATTTCTCGATGTTTTAACGTTGAGACTGGATTTACCTTATTTTGGTAATATAGTGTAAAGTTATCTTTTATTAAATTTATTAAATCGAGTTTTCACAAGTGTTTGCTTGCTAATTTAATTTTTAAGCAGAATTGACTCGATGTATTCGTAAACAAAAACAACTTTATATCGCCTTAAGTACACATTCAACTAAATTTATGAAGTTTGAATTTATGAAGTTAACTTCAACAGTGATCAATGTCGTAGTTGTACTTTGAGACCGTTGTGTGCCATATTACTAGATCATACGAATAAATTTACCCAAACAATTGTTTCAGCGGGAATTCCCGATTGTTGTCATAGGCAACCAAAAAATGACAACAGTCTCCTAATAATGATAGTGACCTCTCCTGTTGACCTTTGATTGACAGACGAGTTGATTCATGTTGCACTATGCAACAGTTTAAAATGATGAGATAAACTTTTTATATTGACGAATCACTCAAGGCTGAGTGGTTGAATCGGTGAGTACAGGTATACAAGTAGAAACGAATTTGTTGTATTTTTTCTTCTCCCGATGCAGCAAAACTATATATATACCTACGCTCAAATAGGATCGCACTCTTTGCGCATCCCACTAAAAAGTCAGCGCGACATAGAGTGTTAGAGACGGAGCACGATAGAATGTCTTTGGGACTCAATTATTGATTTTTTCACTTGCAATTATAAAGATACAATTAGAAACTTATACTTTAGGGGGATGGTAATATGATATGATAACTTACATGTATTTAACTTTGGGTATTGTATAACAACATCTAACGTCCTATTCTTGTTTCACATCGATCATAATTACTCTCTGTCGGCGCTGTAGTATCCTTTATAAACAGCCTATTACAAAACAGGTACTTTCTTTTTTCAGCCTTCATTACTTAGTAACCTTACTAACAGCCTATTCAGGATTAAAGTATAGCATGCATTGAACATATAATGGGTATTTCCCATCGATGTGGAATGACTATAAATGACAATAGTTAATGGTAATCTTCAAGTGTGTGTCCTTTGTAAATCCTTTGAGATTACTTAGTGGTAAACTCTGCTGGTAGGAGGTAAGTCCCGAGATATACCGTTATCCTGTACGCCACGTGTTGCATGGAGTAGTGCCGATTAAGATTATACACACACAACGTTCTTGGGAAATGTTCCGTTATCCAGTCTTAAAATGATCAAATTGATCAAATTGATCAAATTGGTAGGATATAGCGTCCCCTTCTCGCATGTATCTTTTCCATAGTATTTAACTATATCTCTCTTCTCTGCTAACCAAAAAGTCGGCAACGAAAAATGGAACTATTTGCAATTTTTATTTACATGCAATTCGAATTCTTACATTTATACATTACACATTCAGAATGTGAAATTTTAGATTTCCTCAACACATTCTACTGTGCATGATTTATTGTCAGATCCAGTATTTTACCATTTAACAATGGCGTGCTATTTATCACTTTCGTCTTTAAAAGGGAGCATTGACACAAAACAGAAAATGATAGAGAAACCCCTGGCGTTACTGATAGTCCCAACATTATTGCTTCTGACAAGAGCGAATGTATTTTATCATAATGCATAAACTTTATGTTTATGTGTAATTTTAATATTTATCTTTCTGCCATGTGTTACACACGACGTTAAACAAGAGGATGGCATGTATCAAGATAAGAGTAATAGTTGATCAGGATGTCCTATCTCTACATAGACTGAAGAGCTGCATAATATGTGCACAACAAAAAATCTCCAAAATCTATGCCACAAATGTTCTTGTCAGTTTTATCAGAAAAGCGATGTATCTCTCCATGGTATCCCGACACCTTTACATATTGGACTATCGATTGTTCCAAAAGTTTAAATGTATTTACATTTGATGTTTTGATAAATGAGATTAGAGACAATTCTATGTTATCAAACGTGCCTATAATTCTTAGTCCGTATGTTTATTGCTTGTGTTTCCGTGTCCACGAAGTTTGCTGTATAAAAAGGAGTTGTAAACGAGGAGAAACAGATATTTTTTGGCGATTGTTCTCTAACGATTACTCAAAGTAATATAGTCTTTCATTTCCTTAAAGGCGAGACAAGGTCTCCGCCCACGAGCGGGAATTCTTAACTTGACATAGACAAAATTGTAGAATGTTGGCTTGCTTCAGAATCTTTACACAAAGGTGGAGGTTAATTGAATCTTTCACCGTCCTGGGGGTAAGAGATGGGAATCTCAACCAGATATAGAAGTGTAAATTTGGTAAACACTGAAAGGTTGGAACTTAATTTAGAATAATCGAGGGCTACTTACAAATTAGTTTCCACATGGACAGTCGCGAAATAAATGTCACGCAACATTTCGTCTTTATTTTAATGCATCAAGATATTTAACAGGTGAGGTTTGTTGTTCATAAAGTATAACCTATTTTCATTACATACCTTCCTTCCATCATACTCTATCCAGTACTGAGTCTGTATTTTATGAATGAAACAGTATTCCAGGCCGAGTCAGCGTTACCTACTTAATGTATCTTCGCACGTGTGTTTTTTTATGTATGCGTTATATATCTTTAGGGTACATAAAATGTTGGTTTTGACGTTAGAAACAAAATCTAAGACGATTTCAAGATCAGATATTTAAAATTTACTGTAATGCTGGTCACCAGATAAACTTTCGATACTAAACCGCTGGAGAAATGGTTGTTTAAGGTTTTCAATTTTAAATTTATCATAGAGCAAGCTATCAAAGGCGTCAGACCAAACAAAATTACGAGACAGGATGGGCGGGCAAGTTGGCGTCACGGAACATTCATAATTCCCAAACGCTTATAATAATCGAATTATTTTGCCATTTCATTCTTGAAGTTTTGTTGTTTATCAAAATATACGTTTAGTACAAGTACATAAAGTCAACGGATTATAACCAGACTCTACGAGTACATGTCTATAACAATCCACGTCCGTATTAGTGTTGATATAGCCAAGGGTATACGACTTCCAATGCGGCGTATAGATAAAAAATAATAAAAGTTTCTCGATACAACATCTAGTGAATCTATATTACACATAAAATGAATTATGTCTGAACACATACTTTGCATGATTTTTTTAATTATTATCATTATTGTTTGTCAGTGGAAAACCCTAGCTAAACATATCTCAACTCACAAAATCTATATGCTAAGGCCTGTTTTGTCAATATTTGTACAGACATAAAGTACACGGACTGTGTTCTCGTGAATATACCCCGGTCCACTGCTTGGTTGGAATGGCATACTACACATCCAATCAACACTGTTAAGTTATTAAAGGACAGTAATCATGAATGACAGAATCACTTACGAACGCTTTTATAGTGCTATCACACTGAACTGAAACTTAGTTCCCTAATTTAGTCGCCTCTTACGAATGGTGTAAAAGGGTCAGCAGGTACATTTCTCACGCCCTACCTACGATGTACACGCTTATTACTGTAAAGTGTAATTTAATGATCAACAATTCATTAACACATTATATAAACGTATGATAAACAATGCTATTAAGGGGAACTCTTCCGAATATTTTTTAATCAATTGGCCGGATGAATCAGGCGTATTCATAAATTTAATTGCTTGTTTTATAATAAAAAAAAACCTAAATGATTGCAGACAGGACGATTGACCTGTTAAACGGGACACTGGAAATTACTGTCAATGGATGACAGGAAATTATTGTACTGGAGAAAATGAATATCCTTATTTGATGCTGCAATGTACGCCAATCGTCTGAGCCTCCCAATTATCTGCTTTACTCAATATCAGACATACCTAATTTACAAAATGACATCCCGCATCGCCCACTTCTCTCCTTACAACTGTTGTCAATACGTTTGTAATCCTGGAGTAACTTTGTATATAATGTAGGTATATTTACTATTCCCCTTCTATTGCGTTGGACAGCACGCCACATTCGTTCACGAGTTGTTGTTGTTAAGAATCTGTCAAATTGTCCATGTCAGCAGTGAATTCTATCGAAACGCCCGGAATATTATTGATTGACTATAATTATGTAACAGCTCATTGGCATGTTTAATGACATAACTGATTTAAGCTTACTATTAGATTCGGTAGTCTCATAAAACACACAAAAAAAAAAAAAAAAAAAACACTTAAAGCATAAAACATTAAGGGACCTTTAATTCAATACAGTAAGTAGCAATTAAACACAGCAAATATGTTGGAACGACAGCCAAACAATTTATCCAATCCACGATAGAGACAGAACCAGGGCTATATTATTGTACGTGAAGCATCACTGGTAAACAGCTCAGGTGTGTGATTCGATCACTTCCTGAGTCTCTTCGCGTTTCCTAGGAAGTAGACTATAACTGTAACTTGTAACATACACCATCGACAAATACCTTCAACATATGGCTCTCTTGTTCATATTCAAGATATGTGTAAATCAACTTTACGTTTGATTCAACTTCACTTTCCAAATAACTTGCATAACATTATTGTAAAAAATATATTATTCTATCCATCGTGTAATGTATTTGACACTAATTTGACAATAGAACATATTCTGCTTTTTAAAACTAAAATAAGTTCTTGTGAGATTTTAAAGTGTTCACTCAAAATGACACTTAATTCGATTAAGATTTTTTTCATTTTTGTCAACAGCTATACGCACACATTGCAAAATGCTATTATCTTAATATCTTGTTACTGGCAATGACGACTTATTTAATATAAGATAACGATTCGTAGATCTTTACCTGTATATCGTCAATGATACTCTGATATTTGCCTGTATGCTATGATCTCACTTAAATATTCCGTATCCTGTCCGGCGGAAGTACTATGTTTCCAGGTATGGCTGACCGATTCAAGAAAGAGCTGGATAGCAATGTAGAGGTAAAAGTCATCGCCCCTCCGGAGAGGAAGTATTCCGTGTGGATCGGCGGGTCTGTACTAGGGTCTCTCTCTACATTCCAACAGATGTTGGTATCAAAACAGGATTATGATGAAAGTGGACCAGGAATCGTACATGAGAAGTGTTTCTAGAATTATAATTGAGATAGCAGACCAGGTGAAAACTAGTTTTTAGTATACAATATGGATCTTTGATATATTTGTATCCAGCTGTGATAATCTTTCTCGGCAAATAATGTGATCTGCTCCGTGATATATTGCCAAAAGAATCTGACCCGCACTGTACTAAGGATGTGGTCTACCTCTCAATATAGAGACATAAGGATACAGTGCTAGATTTACTGACAATGGAAGATGATCCATGATGTACTGAGAGTAAATGTGATGTGTTCTTTATCACACTGATAATGATACTAGCTTATATACCGAAATCATATCCTGACTGTGACTATACGGACCTTAGTTTTTTATCCGATATATACTTGGTCTGTAATATTAAGATTGAACCAATTCGCTCTTCTTGGCAGAGTGCCATAGCTTAAGAATGTACGTATATGTGTAAAGTACTTGTTGGTTTTTTATATATAAAATGCACGTTGTGTAACAATAGCATATACTTTTTCATATTAATAATTATTTTTTGTCATTGAAATACAATGTTGATACTGTATGATGATTGTTGTTTATGTGATGGTGGTATGTTTTTAACTCACGGAGTTCATATGATATCTAATAATGTATTGTTTAGTTATTCTTTGTATTATATATATATATTGTTGATAATAAGTTATTACAAATCTAAAAAAAAAAAAAAAAAAATCTATACCCTTTTTCGATACGAAATCAGACGTATTCGATGCTTGTTGATATGTCTAGTTGTTCCATTGTCACCTCCCTAGTTCTCATTTTGAGAATGTGACTTGAAGTAGATTATATCTAGATCTATAGTATAAGGCTTGTGTCGTCGATGAAGCAGCAAATACGCTTAACCTCCTGGAACTCTTGGTCGTATTTATTAATAGTCGCCATAGAAACATTTATTGTGTTGATACTTTGCTTGTCGATTTTGATTTAGAATTATAGTTCAGGTATTATCTCGTACTTCTATCTTGTGTTAACATCCCAAATATCAAAGAAACTTGTAAACTGATTATACAGAGTAAACATATAGTAATAAACATGATCACATCAACGTGAAAATTTACAGGTTCATATGATCACAATGGTGAACTAATATCGCCCTCCTCTTCCCTCACCAATCCCTAACCCTTGGATTCTTTTTAGTCCATTAGATTTACTTATTTCACCAAATGAAGGCTGTTGTTTTAGTAACATTTACTCAATATTAAATACGCTTTAAAAGTATATTCTCTTTAATGATAATACATTAGAGACCCAAACGCTGCCAACAATTACGATATGATCAGCCACTTTGTCCATAACTACAGCATTAGTTACACAGTTTGCCATGTCTAAAATATATCTCATCTTTGCGTGGTGATACTGCTATCGGTCAACTGACCTAACTTGACATGCATATTGTTTACAAGGGACGCGGCTCGTGCTAGGCTGTTTCGAGAAGTAAATAATATGTTTACACGGGCATATCTTCATGGCGAGTGCTCATTGACAAGAGAACCTCTGTAAAACGGCTGTGTAGGCCATCAATTCGCTCTTCCGTAACATACAAGAGCGAACGATAACTTGAAAATGTCAGACCAACAGGCTAGCCCATCCAGGAGCATTTGTAACGACCAATCTTCGCGGCGCGCGGACGTTCGATCGCAACTCGAGTGGTAAATAGAAGGGGATGTTTTTCTACTTTTCCGCTGTTCCAATGCCTATAGTTTGTGGTGATTTATGAGTGTTAAATCCCTTCCTCGAGATTCCAATTTACGTTCGCGGTAATTGTAGAGATATCATCGGAACTCTTCAGATCTTTATAGCGTCAAACTACAGGCGTAATATTAGAGGTTGTAATGGGCAGAGTTGTTCCGAATGTATAAACTCCCAATGCTCTCTGGTGATAATATCGGTTGGTTGTACATAAAACTTTTCAATGATTATTTTGTTTTCGTCTTCTCAAGGACACCATTTCAGCTATTGACGATGCATTCATAGGAGAAATTAGGAATGTATTAAAATTATTGTGCACACTAACGTAAAGTTACTACAATAAAACTGCACAGACGAAATCCATTCTTTGAAATGATTATTTCAATATATATTTCAAGGACAAAATGCAATTCTAATTTAACAATAATCTAACTCTAACAAACCACGAGGCACTTGTTAAAATATAACACAGCACAGTACAGATATATGTGTACTATATAACAATGGTTAAACATGCTTTTGAAATGTGAACATTGTACTTATGATTACTTTCAGTTGAATCATTTAATTTCTTTACAGCTCACTTTGTAGAAAACAAAATTAGACAATATTAGTTATTTTTAAAACATTTGATGTTCATTTTCAAAATTTATCACCTGGAAACGATTTGTGTGAAATGTACGTCTATAAGAAACAAAAGTTTGCCCGTTATCGGAATAATGTGACCGGGCTGCGTACATATCATCGCGTCCATGTTTGCCATTTCAGTGTCATAACACTATAACAAGGATTGCCTGTAATCCTATCGTTCGTGGTCATCGTCATTAAGTACACTCTGTAAGACCCATTTGTGATCATGAAATATAAAACAGGAAACTGGATTGAAACTAGGTTTAAAGTATGCAATTTTCATAATATAAATATCGTAGTTTGCTGTTTTGTTGTTGTTTTGTTTTCAATTTTGAAACTTTTTGTTCTATTTATTTATCTATTTATTTATTGATCTTACTGTTTTTAACTATTGTTGTTGTCAATATGTTTACACCACGGTGGAATGTTGTTCTTCTGGTTACTCAACATTAGGTTAGTGAGACGCTTGACCACATGACTCTTGTTATCTAATAACGAAGTTCTGATAATTTTGTATGTATGATGTATAACCTAAGGTGACCAGCAATCGATTTTAGTACAAAAAACTGTAATCAGCCAACGGCATTTCGACTACAATAACTTTGGGAAACAGGAACCAAACTGGCTATAACCAGACTTCATTTGAAGGGAACTATCGCGGATCAGAATGTCTATGGCAAAAGCCATTGGTCCATTGTGTCTGTCTGTTATGTAATGGAATCAGAATGTCTTTACCGATGTTCTGTGTGTTATCAATTCAAGATAATGTTTTTTTTTCCAAAGAAACTAATCAAATATTGTGTTTCGTAATCCAAAGTACAATACAAAATGTTGTTTTCAGAAGATATCATTTTCCAATGCATTGTGTTAGTGGTAGTTTTAACCTCAGTGACACTATATACATGTATATATTTCGAAAACAGTATTTGTTGATATTTTGCTGTCTTTATAGCTTCTGTAAAACTTGTTACCTTTTAGAATACATATTTGTGACTTCTTTCAATGAAATAATATTTAAATAGTCACTTCAATCAGTACACAAAGAAACATCGAATATTAAATCAATATAAACTGTTCTATTCCGTTTGATAATTACCACGAAGAGTATTACCATTTTTCATCAAATTGAAGATGAAACCGTGAAAATATCTATCATAAAATAAGTCTTCACAGTATATTACAGTTGATTTGGTGTTGGGATTTCTTTATATCACAAAGGTCCTTGCTATGTTTCAACACATTGATACTAGTGACGCAGGATGATGGATACTAAAGACAGGACTTAGGCTTTGTTTACACATCCGTATGTTCTAGTTGCTTTACTACTCCACAGAGAGTAGATCGATCACCCTAAGGGACACTCTTTTACTTGAGGCTACTTCAGTAATGGGTCGATGTCTTCAATGAATCCACTTATATATACGGCATGTTTAATCAAGCGATTTTTTAAAAATATAATATCATTATTTTACTTTCTGTAAGATGTGTTACTATAGCAGTACAGTTCTCTTTCATACCCGAGTTTTCTTATGTTCTATAAGTGACGTCACATGGCCTTAAATCTAAATTCACGTTCTAAAACAACAAGTTATGCTCCCCCTCCTTTGTACATGTACCGACTGATTCGATTGTCTAGGACTATTTAAACACGTTAGGAATTCCGTGACAGATGTCAACTGCTGATAACAAATGACTAGACAGGGTTTCGAAGGATGTAGGTTGATGAAGACTGCGGTACCGATATCTGTCTTAACCTCAATTCACCTAAATTTACATGTTGAAGACACTTATCCTACGGACCAACTCTGCGTCTTATTCATGAAACCGTGTTCATGCTCAAATACAAATTGTTTACTCAGACTCAAATACTTTAAGTGATCAATTAGATATCTGTGTTTGGGGATGATTTGAAGGAATTTCGGGAATATATTATTGTCAACGTGTATTTATTTATTTATTTTTTCATTGTTATTTTATTTTTTTACTACTGCTGTTTCATGGTATTATCAACTTAAAAGAATTCTGTTTTTAGCAGATTTTAATTTTGGTCGTATTTTTACATATGTTTAGATAGAAAAACAATTTTTACTCACATAATCACCTTTCTGGATTTCCTTATTTCTACACTGTCAATTTCAAATGACAATTAGAAGAGATATAAGATATATTGTTAATTTTAATATAAATTGAGAGGTAGATACTTGTAGAGAAGAGCCAAAATGAATAAAGGCATCATACAAGGTTCAAAACAAAACAAAACAAAGGTATCATGCTGATGTTTCACCCTCTAATGACTTACTTGGTCATAAGATAGTATGTTGATACGAAGAGGTGACTCAAGAACTTAAAATAGGACGAATAAATGGCAACGTTATTAGATTATTATTTAATATATTTCAAATACATATTTGAAATTGATATTCATTTGTGTTTTATTCGCACACCCTAAAGACATTATTGCTGTGGATTTCCAGTCTTCTCAAAATCATCGAATAACTTATTCATTCAAACGCTATTTCGGTAAAGAGAATGCAATATACGATGAAATGAGCAGTATATGCATATGGGTCTTAATGGAATCGTTTGTAATTTGATGTGCTACCGTTAAAGTATTTCAGACATACATGCTCTCTACAAAGAATATGAGTAATTGATTCACAGGAAATCTTAACCATATATTTTTCCTTTTTATACTTTGATCAGAATTCATATAAAGAAATATAATGTTATTTTGTACCAATTCCGGTTGCTAGGCTTGCATTATTCAGATAGTGTCTGCTTCATAAAACCGTCGAATCAAATTGTTAAAAATAACTGTGTACAGTATATATCTTCATTCCTCTTTTATATTCCGTATGTGACAGGTTTAAGTACCAATTGCTGACTAACTCTGATTTATCTAACTATCCTGATATACGTATGAATTAACAGACTGACATGATGCAGTTTCGATGATGAATCATATTCAATTATCCAAACATATATTTTAAGGTATATCTGTTTGTTTTCTGATGATATAATATATTTCAATTTATTCCATAATTATATATATTTATGTTAGTATATACCTAATAAAACATAAATAAACACTTCATACTAAAGAATAGCTTTCAAGATAAAAAATGAAAACTGAGATTTTTAATCAACATAAAGCCCTTTGCGGTTGATGGGTGGTACATCATGGAAATTCTGCAGATGGAATGTAAGTCCCTAGGGTTTGCTTAAACCTGAATGCCACCTTGAAATTCTGATATTTAGAAATAGCGGCACAGGTTCGCCGTATACAGCGTATTTCATTATCTTTTAAATAAATTGATTTCAAAAAAGATATGAAGTTGGTTTATTAATGTTGTTTTTTTTGCACCTCCCATTAGATATGGTAACATGTATTGAAGCTCTTTGATTCTCCTGACTTCCTTTCTTGATCACTGACGAGAACCAGAAGGATAAAACAGGTGTACGGTTAAAGTTGTGTATTCATCTGTAGGTATACGCCGTATATATTCCTAAATTCTCTTTTTTATGTGAAGACCGTTGTCAGCCCTCAACCAAAGTTACCTCTAGTTAGAAATACAATCAAATATGTTTTTAAAACTTAATCGCATCAAATCGTCAAACAAAACAGGTATGTGTGATATGATGTTTGGTATGGCCATGGAGTATATTATAGTGATTAAAAACCCAGAACGTAGAACGTGTTCGTTATGAGATTACATTTAGGATCTTTTCTTTTCTGAATCCATAGACAAAGCCTTCCTTTCGACCCTTATTTGAGCGTTCGCTCCTGTGATGGATGCATTAGCGTTTGTTCCCTAGAGTTATTTCCTAGCTAGAGTCTATAAGATTGGTAGGTACTACGTCAGTTAAATGCTCAGTATTTTTTGGAGTGGGACAACTGGTTCGCTTTTGTCAGAATAATGTGATAGGATGTGGTGTTCGACCAGCAAATAAGAACATATCACAGTCTCAAACAATGCACACGCTTGCAGCCCATACACCTGAAATGAACATAGCTGTTGATACAAAACCTAACCAGACGATTTCCGGATAATTCCTGAATCTGTGTAGAGCTGGATTTGAGCCATGGTCTCCAGAAAATAACGCTGATTAGAACTGTATCAATTCTAATTGGAATCATTCCAATGTGACTCTTCCTGACATATTCGACTAGCGAAAGTTGTACCTCGTGACCTCTTATATAATGTTTCTCGAGATCGTATAGAATATGCAATTACGCAATGGCAAATGAATTGTAAGCGAGATGCGGTGGTGGGCAGCTCTGCATCTATTTACTCCTATATTGGAATACCAGACAGGATCATTACTCGTCTACTTCAGTATAAGTCGGAGTACAAGGAAATAACCTAAAACGGAAAAATATAGAAATGTCTGCTTCTCTGACCGCCAATATAATCCATCATTACCACGAGGGGATTACTTTAATTGGTGGTATTAGGTGGCAAAACCGACGATGTAGATTTTATTTTCGTAACGAAACTTAAAAACTCGTGCTTTCCAACACATTGGTAGGTTTTGGTTCCTAACATATCTAATGTTTAGAACGAAAACATATTAACGAACTTAGAATTTTCCGTTGCAATACAAGGAAGAACATTTCTAATAGTATGGTGTAGTTATACTATATATGGATTTTTCGATGGGGTTACTTAGATATATAACTATTTTATCTCCAAAACCTCTAACTCTGTGCTTGCTATTGAATATATTTACAGGCATATTTATTTATGTTTGTTTTAATTCCTGAAATCACTGTTTGTGGAAAGGTTGCCATGTAAGTAATATGGCATGTGAAATAAGACATCAGTTATACTTTCAGATGTTGTAGCTAATATCTTACACCACACGCATTATCAGCGAGATATACTTTGAATTCATTTTTTCTAGTTTGTTTTTGCCATGACTAGACTGTTCCGCTAATCTCATTACATGACTCGTAAGAGGCGAGTTCAATGCATACACTTGTACCCGCTGCTGTCATTACAGGATTCGTGAGAGGCGGGCTTAGAGCGTAAAATTGAAACCGCTGTCCTCATTTCATGATTCGTGATAATAGGTGAATTTATTTAGGATTTCAGTGTGGTATTCTGGTGAAGACATACCTGGGTCACTAAAATAATTCTGAGAGTGCATCAGTTACTTTACCATTTGTCAGTAGAATGTGAGTCTGGTGTTCTGTTGGTATATGCTGGCAGTATTCGGCAGTATACATAAACCACAGTTTCTGGGAAACTGCATTGAGAATAAGAAACACAAGTTTGCAAATTAAGTAGAAGGGGAAAGGTGAAATAGAAATTGCTTACGAAATATGTCAGTCTGTAATAGGGGAGAGTTCACCGACAAAATTGAGTTGATACTCAAGGCTTTCCCTATCTATTCAGCAGTTCAGATTCATCTTCACTGGACAATAATGTTGAATCTAAAAAACGACAAAAGTCCAAACTAGTCATGTAATATAGCCATGATACATCCAATTTATCAAGTTAATTCTGTGAAATTGCACCATTGTAGTGATTTATAGGCTTATAAATAATTTCTTGATTTGCTATTTATACTACCCTTAAAGGTAGAAAATAAAAATGCTGCCAGCATGAAATCAAAACTTATTTCAATTATGACTCGAAATTACCCGTACGAGCACAATATAACAGAAGTAAGATGTTCCTGTGCCTCAGAAATACAAATATATTAAAGGAGAAGGATTTACGGAGAAATGAGCTGCATAAACGATCTATCCTATGTCGGTTCCAGGTAATGTGACCATGAATACGATACAAGCCAAGGAAGTAGAAACGAGCAAGTAAATTAACGAGTATCGAACCCCCAAAAGACCACTATGTTGTTGTTTTTCAGTCAGCAGTCGATACCTATTAAGGAAATCGTAAATAAAAGAGCGAAGTGAGGTGATCGATGTGGCGTATTTGTGAGCAAACGGACGTAAAACAGATAATGGTTTCTACTTCAGAGACGTAAATGCTTTTTACACTTTACCTAGTTGTTAGACTTACCTCTGGGAGTCTAGGACCCATCCCGGATGAAATCCGTGTTTCAGGTATGAATTTCGAATCTACCAAAACTGAATATTGAGGTTTCATTTTCTGAATTGTGAATATGACTCTACCGAAACCTTATTACAGAAACTTACAGTAACCTGTTTGAATGCATTATATCTATAATCAATAAATCTAATAAAACTGAATATATCTCACTCCTAATAGCATTGATAGACGTTAAGTATACTTCTCTCGACAGTGTAGGTGTTGGAATTTATGACCTGTCTAGTTTTGGATTTTGATATCAGAACAAAATGTAAAGAGAAGACTAAAGGATCCAACCAATTAACAAATTAACAGGAATAAAACATATGAGATGTCCCTTGAACGTTAACAGTGTATATCTGTTTGATCCTCAAACATGATCTTGTTACAAAGTAGTTCAAACTTGTCTTTAGTAAAACATTATACATTGCGGCGAGACAAAATGCCATTGTATTTTATCAATTATTAAGAAGTGGGATATCATCTGCTCACATATTCTGTGATAGTGGCGAGGGGAAAGCCTATGTCTATTGTATGTCATTGCATATCGAATTGGCGCCTAATAATGGGACCTCTGCATGACCAGGAGAGGTTTCTCCAATGACTTCTGTAAAGTTGACATTGGGGAAATCCTAGAATACGGCTCGTATTATTCATTGCATATTGATAATAGAAAGCGACTAAAAGTGTTACCCTGCAAAATTGGAGATTTTTAAAAATTTATTTGTTTATTCATTGTGTGTGTGTTTGTGTTTTCAATTAATAGGACTCTCTCTCTCTCTCTCTCTCTCTCTCTCTCTCTCTCTCTCTCTCTCTCTCTCTCTCTCTCTCTCTCTCACTCTCTCTCTCTCTCTCTTGTTCATCTCAAGTCCCTATTAAAACCATTCTTCTTGTGTTTTCTTTCCTTTCCCAAATGTCCTTTGTTTTCGCTTGTTTGTGTCTTCAAATGGCCCTTCTTGTAGGCGTCTCCATCACAACCGTTCTCAATGACTTTGGTTGTTGGTATCTACCTGACACCCTTACTCATATAACCTGGACTGTTGGTGTCTACTTAACACCCTTTCTCATATGACCCTGGGCTGTTGGCGTCTCCGTAACAACCGTTCTCAATGACTTTGGTTTTTGTGTCTACCTTACACCTTTTCTCATGTGACACAGACTGTTGGTGTCTACTTAACACCCTTTCTCATATGATTCTGACTGTGTCTATTTGACACTCATCATAATCTTACTTTTACTATTCGTATCTCCTTGACAACCGTTCTCATACATGAATCTTAGTGTTGATGTCTCCTTGACACTCGTTATAATATGACCATTATTATTGCGAGTACATTAATCCACGTAACACAAATTAATTAGTGGGATATCTTTGTTTACTAAAGTCACAGAGTATTTATTGGATGTGTCTCAGACATTCTATATTTAGTATACTCCTACACCTGTTGTGTGATGCATTACTTATCTAAACTCTCCTTCATTCTTTTTTTTTCTTTATGTCTGAACACATGGAGAAAATCAAACTATGAACTAAACAATTATTTATTATTTCATTAACTTTATCACGAGCTCGCAATCAAGGATGTAAATCCTGTACATATTTTATGTATGCTGTCAGAATAAATCTATGTATCTATGTATGGGCTCGATACAAAAATACTTACCAGAACACAATGCTCAAAATTCAATTTTGTTTTTCAGACAATGAAATACTCTATTCTTAAAAACAGGGACGTGCTCTTGATATTTCAACTCTATTCTGGCACAGTGCTACAATTCTAAGATTTCTCATTCATTCCGGATTATTGAAACCGATAGCCGTTAGATCGTCATGTATGTATCATGTCTAGACTGGTTCTTTCTACGTACCGTCCAAAGGAAACAGAAATAGTTTTATCTGTTATTGCACGACATTTTATTGTTTTACTGTGGTTATATATAGCGGGAAATCCCTCTGTCTGGTAAACAAAAATATAAACACCATTATTCTTACCGTAAATAGTTTAATGGACTTCATATACGACATGTAAAATTAACACCATCCGACATTCTGTCAAATAACACAAAGAAAACACGAAAAGATATGCATGTTATATACACAATGTACGATTAACTATACTACAATACCAGTTTCCATAACATCCTTGTGTATAGGACAATACTAAAATACATGTATCAGTGTTGATGAAGCCCACTTTTACATATATTTCATGATACTAAACCATCGATTTTAAAAGTTCTTATCACAATATTTAAACAACAGCCTCAGTAAAACTCATTTACACGAACATTTCAGGATATTGAAATATCAACGTCAATAATACCTATTTACATTTCATGACACCAAGATATCATTTTTCCTAAAACCTATGTACATTAAATGGAATGATACTGTTACAAATATGGGAAAATCGAAATGAATTATGATTATTGACCTTTTCTCTCACTAACGTGGCTAAAATGATGTTAAAATAACTTATTGGTATACGTTCAGCATTAACACAAACAAATAAACTGACATTGTTATCTAATGGTATATTATCACATTTTGCTTTTTTAGAGGTCTGTACCGAAATGGGGAAAAATCTGTCTAATGACATGAATATTTAAGAAATATCTAAACTGTCTCAATGAATGATATCGGGATAATTCAACCATGCATAAAATAATGCAAACTTAAAATATTATAATATTATGACTATAACCTACTTCTGAAACATATTTGCAATCAATTTTAACAGATATTCAAAGCTACTCTATCTGTAGATTTTATTCACATTAAACAGGGATTTTTTATGAATAGTGGAAATTGTTTAATAAATAGCGAAACCTGAGCCTATACCGTAAACATGTTATATATATACAGTGTATATGTAATCACAACTGTTGAAACACTGTTCAATTTCCTTGATATGCGCAAAGGATGTTATACAGACAAAGCCAAATGGAGTCACGTGAGTCCGAGTGACGAGTCCGTGCAGCGTTCTGCTTACGAGCGGTTACATTTGCATTCTTGTAGGACCGACTAGCCGATTTCTAATGGCATTGTTTTAAACTGATTTAAGTATTTACAAAACACGGTTGTAAAAGTCTTATGTATATGAAATATCTTTAACGGATCACGCCTGATTATTTTCAAACAGTGATTTTTACAAATATAATCGCTTAAAGAATAAAACACGGGGTATATTGACATTATAAATGTCTTAACTTCATCAATATAAGACGTTTAACAAACCCAATACATACGATTGATTTCTGTCAGCCTTTAGATACCGATCTGTATTTAGAACTGCAGCAACCGCTATTTTCGCTTTCTCTATTTTTCGTCGGTAATAGAGTATGCCCGTTCCCACGTAAACTAATACAATGCACAATTCATCACCATTCGGATACATGTACTTGATGATTCCTGTCGACTTTTTATACATTTCTACAACTTAAAATTCCATTCATGTTTTAAAATGCCAACTAAAACCCTTGTTCAAACTTAAAATTTACAACGAAACAACTCAAAGTAAACAGAAAGTTACCATTTCAAAAACATTCTGTTAGTGTAACAGTTAAATGATTACACATGTAACTTGTTAAGCATTTCAAAATATTTACTTGTCAGAGCGCAAATAACTGTCGAAAACAGCTATCTGTCACTCATACCTTCATACTGGTAAAAAGTAATCAAGTGTTCAGTTACGTAACAAGACTGGCGAAAAGCCTCCAGTGTTTGTATGGAGTTGTAAATGCAGATTTTTCTATTGACGCTGTATGCTTCTTATACATATTTTATAGGAACCATCATAACAAGTCTTCATATCAGAATAATGAAATGCATGTGATATCTAAACAGATGAAATATACTATTCATTGAAAGATACAACTTTGAACTGTATCATGTACAATTCATCATGATTAATATATGATAATGATACCATGATGATAACTGGGATTTGATCTGGATTTGTATGTTTGCTGTCGCAGATCAATCAAAAGACGCTTACTCCTTTGGAGCACATGGACTTTTTCTCCTTGTACTTTTTCAAGGGTCTCCATGGATACCTAAATAGTTCTTCATATTTTGCCGACGTTATATCCAGTATTAGTGAGACTTACGATTTCATTATTATGTCGGTATTCCATGTTGCTGTTTTCCATAGACTACAAGCCGAAAATAGGCAAATATATTATTTTAACCAATTGTCTACAAATCAATGTAGAGCCACAAACTCTAGTCATATAAGCGCGCTATTTTGCTTACAGAGAACCTTGGGTGTGACCATGACTCTGTTTATGTGACCATACTAGTCTAGACATTCATTTTAGCGACAGAAGCGTATGCAAAATCTGCAAATGCATCCAGAACATTTCATATTTATAGGTAAATGATGACACTAGAACATTATACATGTATTCATATGTTATTGATATCACAACCAGGATCGACTACGTACATATAAATGTCCCATTGTGATTTTCGTGTCAAATCGATATTACTTGCCATAGTGCACAGTCATGAATGAAACTAAAAGCAAACTCGTCCTTAAATTGAAGATGATTGTACAATAACATAAAACAGAATGTTAAACGTAATCTGAACAGTTTATATACACATGATATTCATTTATGACGTTAGATAGAGATATGTCCTGAATATTATAACAAAGGATAAATACAATCACAAAAACGTATATTTAAGACTATCTTTGCAAAATATCTAACATAGTCTTACGTTGGTATCTGAGATTATGAAAATTGCGATGAAAACAAATTCTCGTCACTTATCTGAACAGATACATATCGGACACAATGCACGTTTTATCTGAAGAAAATACCATCCTTTTCATGATCACTTGATTTCTGTTAAAATTTACAGACAAAATATTAATTTTATCAATATCTTAGAAGTGAAAACGTTTAATTTTAGAAGCAAAAACATTGCATGTCTTTTCCCATCTTTGGCCATGGCTTAATAAAAAGTCTTCCGAGAAGGTTGACTTGATAATACTAAGCAAACTCACGAGACTGCCAAGAAGGGCCTATACACAACACTAAGTAGCACCGATACTTTGTCCTTCACAAATATGATATTGACACTTCACATATTCTTTTCATATTTCTTCTCACATGTTATGTTTATTCAAGCTTTTTTGTTCTATTCACATTTTGTAATTATCAAGACACAGAATATAATTCAATACTTATTCAAAATGTCAGCCAAGCATATCACAAATACACTCATAAAATTTTAATCGTCATTCACCAACGTATGGTTTCAGTTCAATATTCAATTCTTAACATATGACGTCATATTTGACTTTCTTAAATGATGACGATATAACTCTTTTAGAATTAACATATAACCCTTTGATGAGGTCAGATCATAAATACATCTAGTTCTTTATATGACGTCAAATAAAATATATATTAATATGTACATATATCTAGCATTGCTCATTGCTTAAATTAAACATATATTACTACAGTAAACAGCAGCATGCGGTTACATTTTACCACGCATCAGTTTCACTTTTATCATGAAAGTTCGACAAAGTAATCTGCTCTGTTTGGCTGTAGTTGCGACCCACGTAATGTTGAGTTGTAGAATTAGAATAGATTGACATTGTTGGCTGGCCACGCCCCCGGATACGTCTCTTTTGCTGTAGGATTCCACAACTTATAGCCATACGGAATTCTTTTCTAAATTTTGCTGCAAAGATAAGAAAAACAACCAAACCGAATTGTGTATTTATTCTTCTTAAAAGTAATTTTCTCTTTTCATTCCTTCTAAACTTTCTAAAAAGATAGAAAAAACAATTAAACTTTAGATGTATATTTATGTTCCTGACAGGTTCTCCTTACTTTAGAAGAACACATGCTGAGGTAAAAGTAACTTTGATCTATTGATGGAATGCTGTTACAGATATTGCCTACAAATGCACTGATCTATAAGTGGTAACACTAAAATGGCGTTTTACGTCTGGCGATTGTATAATTGGAAAGTAAAGCTTTGTAAACAGATAACGTAGTATGGCTTTCTAGTAACAATAAGTGAAGTTAACTGCTAATCTTAGGAATCGGAATGCAACTTGTATTGGTGCACTGTCTTCTTCCCTGTTTCAAATGGTACTTTTTTCGACAGTCATTAAATTCAAGACGAGGGAACTCAGTATAACATATAGTATCTTTGATTCCTGTTTCATTGAAATGTCAAAGAGGATCTTGAGGATGAATACTTGAATAACTACGACAGCAAGTTGCTCTTTTAATGAAATTTTAAAGCTTAACAGATAAGATACTTGGCACCGTTGGTGGCATTGCCATCTTATTTAAAGCATATTGAGATAACGCCATCAATTCTTTCTGTGGATATACTACAAACAAAAACAACGACCCGTCACACTGATAAAGTTATATATTCGTCGAGCGATAACAAATATCTCTGTAACAGCATTATATACAATTGTTTTCTCATATCTTATGAGTTTAGAATAAATGAATGAAACCAACTACTGCCGCTTAGTTGTAAATGCGTTACAATATCCTGTATACAATTTTGTACCTCTCGTTATCGTCTTTGTATACTGTAACGGTTGTCATTTTCGAGGGATCTATACATTCAGGTTTTACTGGAAAGGCAAAACCGCGAAAAAATTACACCATGTGGAATGTACATTGATTGATAATGATTAGCTGTCTTACAACTGCACGTGAAAACTGTATTGTGAAATCGCGGAAACTACTAACTGTCGAAACAACAACCTTTACGGAATACAGTATAGCCTGATTTATGTAGTTGCTGAAGTATATCCAGGCGCTAATACAGTAAAACCATATCTTTAATTAAATTAAGTAGTTGAATATTGTGTCATTGAGAATACTCACCACTCATGAAGTTATATATAACAGGGTTGATAGAGCTGTTGAAGTACGGTAGCCAGTGCGATATAAGTGCCATCACTTGCACAAACTTAGTCGGCATTTGGAGAAGTACACCCCTATACCTGCAAAATTGATTATACTGTTTTATGTTGACATATATGCATTAAAGATACATATGTGGAATCTATTTAGAACAATCCACAGATGTGAGATTATATCTATTTCATAAATCAGATCTATGCGAATACAAAAAGAGTCAATCATGCTATGTTATATATTCACTGCAACGCCATACATTATTTACGACGTCACAAAAAGTACTATTCTACAAATGTCTTTTGTTATTTATTGATGACAAAGTCATACTTTGATTTTATGTCATCTTTTGGGTGTTTAGTACAGATTGGCAACGCTTTGGTATTTCCTATCATTTAACAAATACACAACACGTCCGTTAATGTTAAATAAAACAGAAATCTGCAGATACCAGGGTCGTCCTGGACGTGGCCGTTGTGAAATAAAGATATGTTGATACGGAGAATATCTCAATTGCATATATCATTGTCTATGGAGATGCCTGTTATTTCCAAAAGGAAGTATATTCTTCTCTTTACAATAAGATGACGGAAATTTACCGGACAGACAGTTGTCATAAACGGTCAATACTTTCGTATGAGAGACATTTTATTAAAGAAATACAGAGTGTGTGTGATTTGATAGACAGAGATATCGCGCCATATGACAATGATGATCGTGTCATTTCCGTTTGGTTTCAAGCTGGTTTCAAAACAAATCTCGTTAAGATGAATATATGAATATATATATATAAGTTTATGCGGAAAAATAAATGACGTTATGTGGTTTTAAACCATGGAATCCCAAAAGCGATGTTGAGTTTGTATACGTTGGTATGTAGTAAGTAACATTCGGAAGTAACATGATGCATGTCTCAAAATTGTAACATATGTCCATAATATCAGCTAGTTCATAATTAATCGTATAAGAGGGATGACGGAAGGATACAACGCAACTCCATAGACATTTCCTCCCCATCTCCCTCACTGCCAAACTTCCGTTTCCGATGCAAGGCCTACTTTCGTACTAGAAGCGAACAGTTTCATATGTAGAAAGTACGAAACTAAGAACTGAATAAAGCGTTGGTTGATGATAAAAACTGCCATGCACAAATTCCTAAGGAAGGGAAATCTTGCATCTAATAACTAAGATTTATCAACTTGTATGCATCTAATAACTTCTGTTTATAAACGCACCGCTCTCATGTTTTAGCAAGGATAGTTAAATTGACAGTTTAGCTGAGTCGACATGTAAAGTTAATCATGTTGACGTCCGTTTACAGCATGTAATGGACCGGAAACATAGACGACAAAGACCATCGGTTAAGCATTGGCAAGGAGCGGCGCATTGCTCATATTTATTGGGTAAACATGTTTGTGTATGTTCTATTTAGTTTAAATGGAAGAAGTATCAAATTGTCTATTACAACAAACAACGAAACTTATATTTTCTGAATCAAACAAACATTTGAGTTTGGTTTGTTTTTGTTTAACGTCCTATACACAGCCAGGGTTATTTAAGGACGTGCCAGGTTTGGAGGTGGAGGAAAGCCGGAGTACCCGGAGAAAAACCACCGGCCTACAGTCAGTACCTGGCAACTGCCCCACGTAGGTTTCGAACTCGCAACCCAGAGGTGGAGGACTAGTGATAAAGTGTCGGGACACCTTAACCACTCGGCCACCGCGGCCCCTTTCCACATTTGAGTCAGTCCAAGGTCATCTGCTAGACGAGACGTTTTTACCATATTGTTTCATTATTTACTTTAACTTGTTCACGTTGACATGTTGGTAGGTACATTCCTACATGTATTTGAAGTAGGCCATTATGATGGGTGCCATACGGGTTACCGTTGTACCGAAATGAAGTGTAAATATTTCTTTTGTTTACCGCGCTAAGGTATACAATTACAGAAACGGAGAGTAAATGTTTCGAATGTACCTTGACGTTTCTGTCATGCAGAACAAATTGTATTTACAACTAAAGAATATGCCATCAATAAAACAGACTATACGTTATATGTTGAAAAGAATGTGCATGATGGGTTGACTAAACGATACCTAGGTTGAATTGAATGTTCTCTAATCGTAGCAGCTCTATGCACGTTCTCAAGAATTGCATTTCGTCACGTCAACAATGCATTGATGTCACGATGACAAAACAATGACGTCACGTCAAAAGTTCAATCACTTCACGTCAACATTTCCTTGTATTGAGGGTAAAAAGGGTAGGAGAAAAATAATCATTCATCCCAATGGAAGCAAACGGGAATCTCAACCCTCGAGGAAAGATACTTAAGATGCAACTCACCCAACGGCGTGAAATAATCCATTCATCAATATGCATCTGAGCTTGAATCGGTGAATTTTAGGTTGAATGGACTACATTTCAGTTCAATAGAATAAGTTTTTGTTCAATAGACTATGCATTTTAGGTTAAATGAACTGTACAGTATAGATTGAATAAATTGTTGATTTTATGTTGAATAGGCACATTTTGGCATATTTGAATTAGCAAAATGAATTTTAGGTTCAATAGGCTATACATTTTTGTTGAATAGAATATACATGTTAGGCTAAAAATACTGTACCATTTAGGTTGAATTAATGCTATGCATCGCTTTCAATAACATACCGTATCATCATTTAGCCTATATACAATTAAATTACAAACGTTGCTATGGACTATGACTAATACTTTTCTGAAGATAAGGTCTTAGCAGACAGCGTACGTGTTATCAAATGCGACAGTTAATTACACTAGAAAATGTGTTACACACTTCAGATTGTATCACGGCTTCAGTATGGCATATTTATTGTTTAAAACGTGTTTTGTTAATAAGTTACGAATTGACCTCACCCAGCGCTAATCGATATTACAGGGACATTGGCTATTCAGTGTAAATCGTTCGCAGCTGCTGCATCCAGACGAGGGTTAAGGTATGAAAACCTGTTTGTTTCATCCACTTAAACGTTTTAGAGATGTGTTATCACCAGCTGCGAGATAGACTTAACATTATAAATCATCATAATGTCTAAAATTCTTCCCAGTTTAGCGTTAAGGTATTTTATTAGTCTTTGTTGTGAATGCGTATGTTAAATTAAATCGTTGCAAATAACATACTGACTTAAAACTTCAATATGTTAACACATTCCAATACAGATATATTCAAGAAAAGCATAATACAACATAAGAAATCTGCATTACAGATAGCACACGAGTTCCAAACAAACTGTATAATGCTTTTAAATCAGCATTAAGCAGCGTTCTTTATACGACACAAGTTAAACTATTGTTTTCAAACGGTTCATTTATGAAGTACACAGATGATCTCTATATGGTAAAACATTTTGAACTTTCAAACCAATCAAATCAAATATGAATGAGAACCAAGAGAAAACCAACCAACGTGACGGGAAAGTGATCCCCCCCCCCCCCCCCCCCCCCAAAAAAAAATACAAAAAAAATACAAAAAAAAAAAAACAAAAAAAAACATCCCCTCTCTGGCCTCTGGACAATATAGGTAAATACTTTTAATTTTAAACAGCATAACGGATTTAATAAGTGTCTACATATGTTGGTGCCGTTCAAGAGTCATACCACAGAACTATTTAAGGAGCTTGGAATTTTTACAACAAATTGTTTCCAAGTCAAAATGCTCCAAGCTGTTCACGAACAATTGATGTTACGAAGGTCCTCAAAGCAATCAAATATTTAATCTTATTTGGACGCTTAGGTACTCATTTCCACCGATATTTAAACATTTTCCTGGGCAGAATTGTGTTTTCTGATTAATCCTGAATGTTATCTAAAACAGAGCTTCCCTAGATTGTTCTATGAAGGTAGCCGTAGAACATTTTCCCTCTATATTATCTAGAACACAGTTGTAAAGCAGTCAAACTTTCATTGTTTCGCATTGCGTATATATAATATATCAAGAAGTAAGCATTTTTATTTTCTAATTTTAGCGTTAAGTAAATTCAATACTAAACTCCTTATGAGATCAAGCTAGTTGTACAAAACTACAAGTGACATCGTTTACGCCTACCTTAACTTTCGTCAGAAGATATGTATCTTTATACCTGACTGATTATATGGGCATTGGATACTAATCAACCCCTATGATATTGAACCCTTTATTTTGTTTGGCAGCCCAATGGTACAGACATTTTCTTTTTTCTTTTGTTGTCCCACGACACAATCCAATATTGTTTTCTTTGGTAGCCCCATGGCACAGACAAGTTTTGTTTTCCTTGGTTGCTCCAATTAGAGAAATAACGGAATCCAATGTTAGCATCAACTTCAAATAATGTTTTATAATCTCAACGTACGTTTATGCAGTCTCCTGGATATACTATTGTTTGGATGCAGATAAATAAATAATTTTCAAATAGAAATATGCATAGAAATAGTGTTAGTGTTAGTGGTAGAAAAATGTTTACAGTATATTTGTTTTACTTGGATTGTAATAAATAATGGATATATGTGAGAGAATATATAACTAACAACATGGAACTCCCTCATTTGAATCGCATTGGTCGTACCAATCAGTGTTCATTTATTATAGTCTTACGCAGTTTATATCGCCTTGAAATAATATCTCTTTCTACTTAAGAAATAGGAATCCTTCCCAATATACATTTGATCATATATCTGCTGGCATATGAGAGACGCCAGACAACGCATTATCAAAATGTCTTTCTGACTAAGTGACTGCATACCTATCAAACACGGATACATAAGTTGTTTACCTGAAAATATTTAGAAGATGAACTGGGAAATATGAGACGGCAAAGATGACGACAATGGTGATGAGCATCTTGGCAGCCTTCTTCCTGGACTCAAGTTGTTCGTCTGCTTTATTCATTTTGCTGTTCATCATTGGTTTTCGAGCTATAACGACAAGAGAGCATAACTATTTTAGATGAAAAAGACAAGAAAAAAAAACGAAGAAAATAAATTACTGACTCCAAGAGTTGTCTGCTTGCTTCAGTCTGAATGAGTGGTAGCAATGCAGCAGTTACGATGTTCCTAATGATCGAATGGTAAGTACATAAAAAGACGAAGCCATTTAGTTCATTTACTTGCGGTCATTTATTTTTATGGTTGGAAACGAGAAGAAAAAAGTGTATAGGGAGATAAATATCTGTTCTATCAATCAGTAATGACAGAAAAGAATTCATAGAACTCCTGTTATACACGTTTTAAATGAAATATGACCGACACCAGATTACTAAATGAACAAAACGTAATGGCAACAGTTTGTTGCTGCCCATCTGACAAGAGAACTTGCTAAACCACGCCTAAATTAATGTAAATAGTGGTGCATTTTAGAATATAAACATATGCTTTACGTTCGATTGATTTGTGAAATCATTGAATAACATGGCTTATTGGCCTTTAGCGTAGCTAATGTGTCATAAATGGACAAAAGAACTGAAAATTTGTGTTGAAATGGTATAATATGAATAAATTTTTTTTTTTTTTTTTTTTTTTTACAATCTGTTGAAAAGTGCTTATATCTTGTGATTTTATGAAATAAATGTATTTTTTAAGGAAAAGTGCTTTTATCTTCTTTGTATTTTGAACTGACCTAGAATTTAAAATGCAAAAAAAAATAACAGTATGTATCTACTATCTACATCCACATTATATGTTACACATTTGGAAACAAAAGTGCATTTTCAGTCTAGAATGACAGCATGGTTTATATGAATGAAGTTGTCCAACAGACATCATTAGCAGACGGAAACATATTCTAATCATCAGTTTAGGTTGCCATGGCGATGAAGGACAATCGAACATACTGTTCAGCCCACTCTTCTCGTGGACATTCGTTGGGGGTGATTACACAAAGGACATAAAACGGAAACATCATGTTATCTCGTACCGAGCGTCCTCCTAGTACCTACATCATTTACAACTGCTAAATATATCCAAACGTCATTCTATCCGTATCTTATCCACGCGTGCGCTTGTTGTGTATTCCAACTACTCGTAGATAGATAATCGTGTCAATACAATTCCATTGTGATTTATTTGTTCTTCCTTGGTTCAATACATCCAAAGCAGTAGAGTGTATGATCATTTGTGATAACAGGTTGTTGAAAACTGACTATACGATAACCAAATGTTCAGTGTATGGTAAAAGAGGAATATATACACTTATCTAATGATATACATTAATTTGTTAACACACTTGTTTTGTCTCGGATAGTTTTCAAATAACCATGAACAATATCTCTTCCGAAATGTAGGCAACCACCACGAACCGAAATATTGCCTTGCGTTACAATTCGAACCATACAGAATATATATTCATATGGATATGGAAAATCTATGGAAATTAACCTATCAAATGTATATCCACTTAAAGGTTTTTCTGATATCCAAGTTTTAAAGAAAGAATTATTTCACATCTATATCGTTGGTTCGATGATAATATCCCTGGTCAATTTATCGAATCTTTAAATGTTTTGTATTCGATTAGCTTTGTCAAACTAACAAGGCATTACGTATCAACATCACGTGGGAGCAAGTTGTTACATGTCTGATACTAATTCATGCCTTATAAGGAGAAGCATCAATAATTCTATACGCCGAAACACCTACACGAGTGTTGTTGACGACAAGTTGAGTCAGATCTGTAGGCATAGTTTACCAACGTACAATAGCTATTAAGCTTTGGCTTTTTAATCTACTCATAGTTCCTGATTATTTTCATTTAGAATATTCGTTTTCAAGGTCTTTGTGTGAATTCCTGCAGCATCACTGTTAACAGATGCTGAAAACATATCGACACGATACATACGTTTCGTGTATCGTCGACTTTGCTACATGGAAGATGGCGTCACAGACATACAATTGTCAAGAACAGCATAAATCACTTCGATATCCTTCAATAAAACATAACAAATAGTCCCTTGTCGCATTATTGTCAAGTTCTAGCATTAGTGAAATGTACTTCGACCTTGTTTTTAAACCATTGAAGAAAATACACATACAGGGGTATATCAACTTTGAATATGCATTAATTAATAGTAACATCATATCATAACTTTTATTCTTCCATCAGTCTGGCGTATTGGTAAGAACGAAATGTAGGGACACATCGGCAGAGGAAGGGGAGCGGAGAGAGAATGGGTCCGTTCGATGAAGTCCAATTGGACCGAACAAAACTATATATGCAATGCCAACATGCCAAAATCATCATTAAATACATGCAATAGGATTACTCATCTTCAGAAGTTTTATAGTTTTATATTTAGTTTTATATATCGGGGCGAATACCACAAATTCGGATATAGCCTTGCTAAGCATACTCCCAATGCTTTAAACAAGGGTAGGCAAGCTCGCCAATTATGTTACAGGAGAAGGAGAAAATGTAGCAGCCAGAACGGGGTTCGAACCAGGGACCCTCCGAACTCTAGACGGACACACTACCACTGAGCTACCTGGTCGCCGATGATCGGCCTAGTCCAGTTCCGCTACAAATAATGCTATATAGCATACGTAGATATGATTACCATGAAAGCAGATATTGGGTTTTATATTTCACGGTTATACTACGATTTAACAGGTTCAAATTAGCCCTAACAATGTTTAAATACTACAAGGTTCATACGTACTTGGTATGTTTATTGCAATCGTACATTTTGCATAATTTGTGTTTACTTAATGAATATGTAACATGTAATTAAAAGCATTTGGACCGACACCGATGTATTATATTCTGTCTACAGAACTCATTCAATTATTTTGAGCTTTTGGGTTATTCCCGAATATAATGCTGAGTTTGTTTTTTGGATAATGCATATGGGTTCTAAGGTATTACTAACTACGAGTAGTTAGAGTCAGGGAGACATGCTTACATCAACAAAGCAGACATGTCTATATAGACATCTCACTCGGTAATTCCCTGAGCTTGACAGATGCATCAACACGTGCTTCAACGCGTCCATTATTCATTGCCATTACGTAACACCCCAGGGGAGCTAATTAGTGAAAAAGCTTCCACGATCAAAACCACGAGAACATGTGGGTTCGTGTAATTGATGAGCGGTTAACTTTGTAGTAAATGTGTTGAGAGGTATTTTTGTTTTTTGAACTTCATATGTGCATTCCTGTATATACATTCCTGGATGTGAATTGTTTTGAAATTATAAAGCTTCTTTATATAACAGCAATTAATGTATTACTTGCACACAACATTTGGATTCAATAGCTACGTCTTGATTACTATAAATTTTAGAATAAGTTCTAACAATTTACAAAAAGATAAGAAATTATATAATCCTTTGAAATATATAGATATTTCATAAAATGCACAATACTTTCGCTAAAAAATCAATAAGTTTTAAACAAAGAGATTAAACTTGACAATGTAGTCATATTTTGTAAAGCTTACAAGACCAAAATGATAATTGAATATATTACTTTTTTAAACTAAAGCTTGAATTACTTTCACAATTGAAAAGTTTTTTTTTAAATCTTGGTCATATGCCAACAAAATCATATAAGATTTATCTTATATGCTTATCTACTCGAAAAGCATTCCAAACTCAAACTCATCCGCATGCTAAATGCATATCTATAAGATATCTGAGTCTGCAATTTCGTTACGTCAATAAAAATGGCTCCAAGTACGTTTGTCGTGCGAAGAGCGAATGAACTTATAACTCGTAAACAACCTAAATCAACATAGCTTCAATAGAAGACCACGACTCAGCATGTACACAATAAGTTGTTCTCGCTTCTTAAGTAGTAAAATGATTTCACGTACGGTTGTTATAATGGAATTGACACGAAACAGCATATGGGATAAACTGTAAAGGAAGCATGTATATCTGCCATCAATACCTATTTGCATAACATTATATTGATATGACGAAATCAGTATAATAAATACCCCAAAAATACAATGCTAATTTGAGTTTGAAAAGTAAAACACATTATTCTTCTTTAAAGTATATTGAGCAAAACTCTTATGTCAGTTAATGTATGTTATGTGTAAAAAAAAAAACAGTTCAGTCATAATCGTAGAGCTTTCAGATGGCACCCAAAATAAATAGTCATTCGAGTTTTAAAAAAAGAATATGACCTTATGCCATGATAAAAAGTAATAAAAATTGAAATCATACCACGTGGCTTTCTTGGTGATCAAATTTGCGGAACGAAAGAAAACTGAAACTCCATGAAATAGTGGTATTTTAGACATAAACACGTCGTGTATGATGTTTCTTCAATCACATCACAGACAAAAGACAATAACCGTAAAATTGAATAGAAATGAGATCGAAGCAATAAAGAGGATAATGCACATACAATATTATATTATATCTAGCTGTAATAGGAATCAAACTACGGCAGAATCAAGCTGCTGGCGCCGTCCACAATGTGAATATGCGGTTGACATGAAGATATGTTTGACCTAGATGCATTCTAAAGGAAAATGCGGATAGGGATTTCGATGGTCAATACGTGCTTGCGTGCTACTGTGTTAATCTCAAAACTAGCCAAATGTAAAGAACTGCAAATTACAGACCAAAAAATATCAATGAATCTATATACCATGTGGAAAGCAACAAAAGTGTTTATGGTTAGTTTTAAACTGTACACATCTGATGCTTAACAGATGTATCAAAGGACTATTAGGTTCAAATTGATAATGTCGTTCATATTAAGCCTACATTAGGTTTCTACGATTGCACATTTTAAAGAGAGTATTGTTAATAACAAATGCATATACATGTATCACATAACATATATCATTACGCAGCTAATATCTCGAAAATGCAGTAAAACAAGCAGAGTTAATTCCAGAAAATGGTCGTAGTTTCCTATGACGCCACCTACGTAGTGAAATTTAATTTCAAGATATAATACTCGACTTTTTGATGTTATCTCGTTAACATTTGAATCAATATAGAAAATGATTACAATGTCTTAACGGCATGCCTTTCAATTCATCAAAGAGCTTATTTTGCTGGATGAATATGATATTTATCTAGTCAATACACACAAATAGCTCTGTACTTACATACATTGTATTTTGGATACTTTACAAGCACAACGCCTGTTCGACAACTGCATTGCGAATTCGTAACTAACAATATATATGTAAACTTGTTTTCAAAGGTTCAACCAGTTGTTGTTTGTTTTTTTTGGGGGGGGGGGGGGGGGGGGGGGGTTGTTTTGTTTTCTTAACCTGACAGATTGATGGCAAAAGCACTTAAGTTCATTAAATGCAACAGCTTTCATCATAATTGGTTTTGGACCGCGAAATTGAAGTTGATGTCTCATAGTCAGCTGTCTAAAATGCTTTCGTTCCTGGGACAAATGTAACAACGGCCCACTAGGACACTATAAATGCAAATGGTAGTACATATGATGATTTTATGAATGCATACGTCCCCCAGATCTGCCGGAAATAACAATGTTAGCTTAATCGATTCAATTGCTGTTTTTAATTTATTATATCTTTCTGGAAGAGTTTTCTTTTTATATGATAACAATGTTCTGTACATTTATGTTTTTACGCAAACCCTATTTGTTATATAATCAATGAATAACCATATTGAGACAACTGTTTGTGTAGATGTCCGATAGAAAATATGGTTTTCTATTGCTGTATTCCTATCAACAGCTATTGTGATATAAGGAAGACCTTTCCTGTGTGTGAGATGCATGTGTGTGTTGAGTATGTGCGGTTTGAGAGGCTGCTGTATGTTCATGTTTGTCTCCGTGTGGTTGCCCAGAACAGATGGCGCCTGATACTGCTATCTCACTGCAGCAAACTGGCGATGACACCACACCCGGTCACATTTTTGCTGACAACAGATGAACCATCCGTCCCATCCCAAAAAAGCTGAACGCTAAGCATGACTAGAAACAAATATTATGTTTAATATAGCTCGCACCTTTATAGAGCACCTGTAATACCGGCATACAGTATAATGTGACCGGTTGGGGTGTCCTGATGGGTGTCTTCGGCAGTATGCTTCAGTGAGGTAGCACTATAAATCGGCAAAAGTCCCGGCCTATCACAAGGAGACTTAACACGAACATGCCGCAGCCTCCCAAAACACACATACGCACTCACCACACGCATGCATGTCGCACGCACGGGAGGCCGTCCTTAAATGACCTTAGCTGTTAATGGGACGTTATACAAATAATAACCCAAACCAAACCAAACCGGTATACAATGCGTATCAAATGGTAATCTCAAATCCTCCCCTCTATTCCTATTCAATAGTTACCATAGCCTTATCCAACTCCAAGCTTATTCCAGGCCAACAGCATTACTTACATGTATTGTATTGTAGAAAATATGTTGGGACATACGTTGTATTTGAAAGCGGCATATTTTATTATTTTGTTGTCTTATGGAGATCTGTTCATAAAAGAAGTTTATTAGAACGACAACAAAAACCGTTAGAAAATGTGAACTTGAAACCAAGGACTTCAGAATATGCATTAGCAACATAATCTGACCTCGGTCATAACGTTGTTACAATATCAACAGAGAAAATTATCACTGAGGTGTGTAATTAGCATGAAACCTTCATCTTCGCTTTTGTGAATTTTCCATTTCTCAATAGTAGCATAACTATTTACAGTTCACGGTCTAACTTTTCGAAGTTAAATCGATATTTTACTACTTTGACGACAGACAAACTATACACAGTGTTTCAAACGATGTAGGTTGGATATGTTAATGAGAAAGGATTATGGCCGATATCGTCATTTCATCATTGTGAGATATAATTTGGCACGTCATTAATGATGGTTTCCCACACCGGTATTTTTATTGTCCCAACTCAGATTAGCACTTTACAAAATGTTCATACCAATTTGTCCTGAACATACTTTGCAGATGGTAAAGCAAACGAAGCGTCAATCGCCGAACACATATTTTTCTCCCTTTACTTTTTGCACTATTATCATAGTTTTTAAGCTCAAAGTACAGTGTCGCTAACACTTCGTAATTCTCACGTCCTGTTTTCAATTAGTCAAGCGAATGCCATAGAATTATGTAAATTTTACTTACTTTGTAATTATATAACGTGTCCTTTTCACAACAATGAATGGGTATGTGTAATAATTAGCAGAAAGCAAATTGTCATACGTACATAATTGCATTAGTAAAACGTCAATTTCTTTTCATAATACATCGTACGTAATGCAAGCAGTTAAGACTTAAACGTCGTAGATAACCTCGGTAATGTGGCCTTTAGTATGGCTCTTATTCAAGATGTGCATAATTAGACTCTTTACCGTTATCAACCAAAGCCATTCCTCTGATATGTGTCTGACGATTTATCATTCCGTTGAATACCCTAAGGTGCTTTGAAACAAATTATATCTATCCTTTTCCTCTAGGATAATTTCCTATATCCATTAAAAGTAACAATCATATCGGAATGCTAAATTGCTCCGAGTCTTATCAATTAAGAATAAAGCGATGTAGCTAATTGATTTTAGTTTTAAATGTCTATAAAGGTTTTTACGAAATAAGTAACATTGCTGTGAGCTTTATGCATCTTTAACCGAAACAGATAAATGCCATTGTAATTTCCACACACACTTTACACTTTAAAAGTAAAACAATATATACAATTATCGGCACCGATAACGCCTATATCGTGTCTTGACTTCGGTGTTTCTTTCACCGGTAGAGAATCCTTCTGATTGTCAGATATGTCTTAACAACAGAGAAATCCATTCCCAGCGACATGTAGGGGGCATTATTGGTTGCAAATGTAGATTTATCAAACAAATAATTCAATGATATCACTGCTATTCTATGTATACAAAATATTTGTCCAGAAAATACCGATTACAAGCCGTTAAGCACTTTGCACTGAACCACAAAATCTTCCGATTGTATAATGTAGTTTTAAGAAAGTTTCTGACATTTCTTCAGTTGGAAGATTACAATCTGTGTTTTTTTGTTTTTTTTTTTTTTTTTCATCAAATGCTGAAAGAACCTAACAACGCAGAGAGAATCCGCCAACAGATGTTTGTGAAATTCTGATGTTTCAAGTCGGCATTTGGTTTTTGTTATGGAGAGCCTTGGCGGATTCCTAAAAAATGGAAATACTTCTACGTGTTATTGTACTCCTTGATTCAGCCAACTGACAAACCATTGTTGTCATTTTAACGAGTTAAGGTTACACTCAGGATCCTTTGATTCGTAAGAGAATAACATAATATTTACTAGTACGAAATTGATTGGTAAATAAACTTATGAGACCTACCTTTTCTGATTGTGGTATATTTACATAATGAACCATTGTTTGAATCTTTATAAAATACATATCTATATTTATAGTCCGTCATATTGTCTAATAACAGATAATTGTATATGTGTTACGTAGACATAGAATCGACTATTGTTAAACAAACACAAATCTCAGACTGACTCAGCAGACAGGTATTGAAACAACCACATCGCTAGTTAGACCAGAGGTATTATGTGTCTTAACTATTACAAGAGTGCTAGAACACGTGTAAATAGTGTGAGTTATGTTCTATGTACACTTCCCATGTTCACAGGTATTATTCAAAGTGTACACTACACAGCAATAGGTAAGTAAACTGTCAGTGTTAAATATACACTATAGCTAGTGTCAACTGTCAGTGTAAGATATTAACTTTAACTACTGTCACCTGTAAACTGTCAATGTTAGATATATAGTAAAGCTAGTGTCACCTGTCATTGTAAGATATATATCCTAGCTAGTATCAACTGCCAGTGTAATGAATGTACTATAGCTAGTTTCACCTGTGAACTGTCAGTGTAAGCTATATACTATAGCTAGTATCAACTGTAAACTGTCAGTGTAAGATATAAAGTATAGCTGGTGACACCTGTAAACTGTCAGTGTTAGATACTGTATATACTATAGCTAGTGTCACATGCAAAACTGTCAGTGTTAGATATTTACTATAGCTAGTGTCAATTGTAAAATGCCAATGTTAATATATATTATATTACTAGTGTCAACTGTCATTGTTAGATATATATTATAGCTAGTGTCAACTGTAAAATATGCCATTCTATAAAGTGAATGAATGGCACAAATTAAAATGACATGGGCTTGGTTCCATCAAGAACAGGAAATTGTACTGATGATCTACTGCTCGATTAGGGTTGTTTTCTTTGGGAAGAATTTTGTTTTCATTTCCTCTACATTCGGGCCTACAAAAGTGTGCTCAATAAAAGTTTCAAAATGAAAACAAATACAACAAAAGACAGCATATGCTTCATGATCATATTTATATTGTTAAAAAAAAGATTTTTGATGATTTTAATTATACGGAAAGTGCCCAGTTCGGTTTATATTTGTTTTCAGTAGTAAGCTTACGGTATCAATGGGTTCAATATTATGCTGATGATAACTGCAATTATACTTTTGGTTTATATTTCAGGCATGAATGGAAATTATTCTGCAAGACACATTTGAAGTCGTCCATGAAATAATTCTATCATCAATGGTTGCTACAAATAATCAAACATGTGGATGATTTACGACAGTGCTTACGGCATGTCGTTAAAAACCTATCAGAAAAGCAGTTGTTTATGCATAATGTATACAACCCTGATTTGTTCGAGCAAATCTGCATAAAAAATACCTTGTTTCATATACCAGAGTAATTAATAGGATACATTATGGCACCATGTATTTTCCATACCTAAACCAAATCCATAAGTTTCAAAATTCGTTAAAAAGGCACGAGGATGTTAACCATTGACCAACTCATGAAATATTATAAGAAAAGATCATTTTATACAGCGCAATAACCGAATTGAAAAGACATGGTGTGTCGTTTACGAGCTTAATGGGATCATTGTATCAGCCAGTTGCCAGTTTCATACCAAGCTATTATGTCTAGACTTCATTAGTTTCACGACAACCACACAAATGCTTAAATGTGGCAGACGTCTATAAAACTGTTAGCTAAGGCGTGATAAAAGAAAGGGACGGCTATGGCTTCTCTCGCAATATCCTCTCAGACACGCAAACAATTACGTGGGATCGTCATGTTTATCTGTTAATACAACAAATAGTTTCTACTTGCACATGCTAATTCTCTTTCACCGACGTGTACATGAGTTTAACAAAGTAGAGGAAATGTGTTACAATGAAACCATAGTACCGCAAATCAGTTAGTTATCACATATCATATATCTTTAAGCTAATGTGGTGGACGAAACCAACGCAAACAAGAAATCCCGGTAGAAAATATATGCAAAAAAAAAAAATTATTTTTTAATTTCAGTTTGCCTAACTAGTTTCTCCGCAATTATGAAACAGGTTGTAACAACACCCAACACTCACTTTTGTTGGTCTGGATAGTAGGAAACCACAGACTGAAAGAAACCGTGTGTTAGGACATGTGACCAAACTTACCTGTTCAGGACCGTGGCTATTCAATTATGTTAGATATTATTAACGTTAACATTATCCAAAATGTAAATCGAAGAGAGGCTTCTAGAAATGTGCAATACCTCATGTGAGATCTTAGTAAAAAGTGTTCAATTTCATCTTCAAAAAAAAGTAATTTTGTGATTTCTTTTCATTGCATTATAAAATAAATTTGAAAGAGAAATTTGCTTTTCCATGCAGGTTGTATATATCTTTCATTAACTAGAGATGAAAAACACTGAAGACTTTCTGCATAAGCCGTTTATTCAATATTAACCCTCAATGCAACCAGCAAGTGAAGCTTAAAAGTATACCTTATAATAAGGATGACAATTCAAAATTCTTTGTGATATTTTCATTCCACGACAGTAACATAGATGTTTTCCGAACATAATGATAGCATTGACTGCTCGTAGCTAATACGAAATGGCTTGATATGTAACAAAGATATCAACTGCTGATGGGGAAATATACAGCACAGCCGCCAAAAGCTATTTCATGACAACATTGATCATTGACTATAAGATACTTTCCAATAGATTGATCTTTTCTGTGCACATCATTAAATAAAGTTTTGCTTCTATCACAATAATGAGTGATGAAAGTGGTACTAGCAGATCTAACATCTCAGACATAATAATCTTTATAGCTACATCACTAAGGTCACATATACGCATCTCAAAGGAAAACAAATAAACAATCCAGACAATATTTAGCTGAGCAATCCCGCTACTTTGAAAACAGTAGAGCCCTTGCGTACGTTGTCAATTTAATCATCACAAAGATACTTCAAAGAAATCAATGGACTATTTTCTACACATGTTTTTCATTAATTTTAAAACTTGATCTGTCGAACATGTTTTATTTCAATAGAGAAAAAATATCTACCGATGTTAGAGATAAGTGTGTTTATCATTCCTTAAACACATCGAGCCTTAGGTTCAGGTTAATACTACATGATTATTGTCTGAGATACCTATTCGTTTACGTTAGGTTTTTTTCCGCGATTCAGGCCATATCTAACCCAATGTGTCATCAGTCGTATTCAGAGACTGACAAATCACTCACCAGGGAAGGAGCAACTCATATATACTGCGGCAAAACTCCATAAATTCAATCAGAGCAAGATGAAGACGTACAAGACAGAATTAAACAGAAAAAGTCTTCACTTCGGGGCCTCTATCATACAGTGGGAAATGTCAGAGCGCGGTTTGATGTGTTCTACAGCCTCATCATACATTTATCAGAACTGGCAGAGCTCGCCATGTACATTTGACAAGGGTATAAAGATGTAGAAATAAGTGACATGCCTTCAAACTAGTCATATATGATTTGAGTATCTTGGAATGTAACATTAGAACTTACAGTAAAGTAATGCTATGACATCTGCAATATGCACATACAGTAAACTCCACATTTTACGAAGTCGGATTTAACGATATACTGCATTTCACGAAGACTTGAGAAATCCCTTACCGAGCCTCTATATAATACTGCCTAATTTATTCCTGTATTTACGAAGTCGTATTGTACGAATTATCGCTTTGTACGACATAGACATGGGGTCCCCGCGAGGCAGTTTACTCGTTTGAACCCCCGGCACTTCAAAACAAGAAATATCTTTAAAAAAGATAAACGGCATAGTTTTAATGTTGATGGTTATAATGTAAAACTGCAGGTGAAATAAATTAACGAACTTATTAATAAATGCGTTTCAGCACGGATAACACAATTATATAAGTTTGAATCATGTTTGGTGATAATAAGATTGCATTTGAACCAGGAATATAATTTTATTGATGCATCATTTGAATAGATACATCCACTTATTCAGCTTACATTCAATCTACAAGACACTAATTTAATCATATTCAGAAATGTGCACAAGTTTATAAAAGCAAGTAATAGATTTTGAAATGCATGATATTTGTTTGTTCTGTACTTCCTGCCTTTCGACAAATCGGAGAGTAATGTTACAAAAAAATGAATGGGTGACCTTTAGTCTTTATTTTGTCAAATATTTTAATTTATTATTTGTTTTGTGAAAGAGCGTTGATAAGTTGCAAAAACTTGTGCCCAATCCCTTTGTACTTTTTGACAATTAAACATGTTTGAATCGAAATTCAATCTTAATTTGTTTCGTCTTTAACTGCATATCTGCATTTTGCATTTACCGCTTCATTGACCAATCACACACTTCATCTTGACCAGTAACGCCACCTTCCGGGTCATATTCGGGGCCAAAAGAAAATTATACGGCTATGCCGAAAAAGATAAACGGCATAGTTTTGATACTGGTGGTTATAAAACTGCTGGTGTAATAAATTAAGCAACTTAGACGTTTCAGCACTTGAATCGGGAATATTACTATATTGATGTGTCATTTGAAAAGATAAATCCACTTATTCAGCTTGCAATCAATCTTAACTTCGTTTCGTTTTTAACTGCATATCTGCATTTTGCATTTACCGCTACATTGACCAATCACATACTTCATCTTGACCAGTAACGCCACCTGTCGCATCATATCCGGGGCCGAAAGAATATTATACGGCTATGCCGAAAAACACATTGTCCTGAAAACATACACTAAGGTATCATTTCTAATGAATATGTCGAGAAACGTTTTGTTATTGTTGTAAAATCACATTTTAATAATTTGGTAAATACGTTGACCCAATCAATGGAGTGCCCTCAAAATATGTTTCTCAAATCAAAATATAATGTTAATGCTTATAGAGTCATATTCGAAAGGTGTAAAAGGTTTAGTTGATATTGCTGTTAGAATAAAGCATTTTAAAACTACTGAGAAAAAAGTCCTGTTCAATTATATAAATGCATGCAAATACATGCAATGATGTTTATATTAGTTTTGAAATAATCCAATACTTAAAGCGGACACTACAAAAATTGCAAAATATCTACTGAAATATATTACAGAAACAGCAATATATTAATAAATACCGTGATATTTATCTACAAACAACTGTTAGGGCAAGTCATACTTAGTCGGTATATCTAGATTGTAACACATTATGTGGTAAAATATAAACCTGCAGATCAATGGAATTTTCTACAAACTTTAAGATGAAATTTTACGATAGACTACAGACAGTCGGTCACTGTATAAAAAATATGCTGTGTAAATGAGAACGGTTGACGTAAAATTTGTGTGATTTAAAACTTCTGTATTTTTACTTCTTTTGTAGTCTTTATTAAGATATTTCGATATAATGGTAATCAATATGTGCAAAATAATGTCGCAACTATTTCCTAAATACGATTTTAGAGATTACAAAACTTTGTTTAGTATCGTAGTACATGTAAGTGCAGTTAAGCACCGGCGTAAAAACTTATAATGTTTGGGGTGTAACAGCGTTTTCAGGTTCATATCCAGTTACAAAACAAAAGCAATTCCGAATAATGTGCCTACACGTGTTCAGATCGGATCGTCTGAAGCGATAGCCGTTCTCATAGATACATGTTACCAGAATGATGTCATCAATACATGGCTTAATAATACAGGTTTATTTTCATTAAGAAGGAATTATTTTTTTTATGTTTTGTCTCTTTTCTTGTTTTCATCATAAATAGTTTATATGTACTGTAGCGTTGGACTCACAAACGAGAAATTAGTGAAATAATTCCTTTGTATTGTTCTCTATTCCTTTGTTTAATTGTGCGTTCAAACTCGTATTCATCTTATAGATGATATAATAATGTTGTATAATGCAGGGATAGAAGTTATGTCTGTTATATATCCTAGTTGTGGGGAATAAGTTCCGGTGCTGTCGGCTAGAGAAACCATTGTCTTGGCATTTGATGAATTGAATTAGCTACAACAGAGACCGTGAGGTTCAAGATAAAGGGAAACTAATATATAATATCCTCTTGATGGAAAAGTATTAATCAAGTAAGTGTGTTAAAATCATATTAATTACTTCTTTATATTGCCCTTGTGTCAGTGCTGTGATGATACATTATAATATGTACTCTACTTCAAAATATGTTAACAATACAACTTTTAAGAATCATTGCCTTAACAAAAGAGCTAATTACAAAACATACAACAATTGATCAAACGAAATTGTTGGATGTACGGGAGCACAAATGTTAAAAACATTAGAAAACAAGGACGAAAAGTGCCCTACCATTAAGCTTAGAACCAAGCATGCATCATAAAGTGTATAACACTTACGAGAAAAACACCGATGCGCGAATATTGTAAACAGGTCTACTAACATGTCTTAATTGATATATTAATTATTACAGAGATTCACTCAACATACTCATAGATGATAAGCTAACTTTTTTTTATCATAACACGTGTTTGTTTCACTGGTTCCAACGGATGTAATAAACAACAATGATATTTTCTATATTTCACGTGTGAAACAAAAAGTAGAAAAAGAACGATAGATTCCGCCAGAAGAAAATACATGAATGATACCATACTAGTTTATCCATTCAAAACTAGGAAACAAAATTAGTAATGATGCCAACAAAATAAAAAGTAAAATTAAATCGTGTCACTACCATATTGATGTAAATTCACATGGCGTGTGTCATATGGCCCAGGAGGAAAAGGACGTTTCTCCTTTCTGAGCATCTCCACCTATAATAAGTTTGCCTTTTCTAGGCTTTCATTTTGTTGATATTTTGCCCTCGTTGTTTTAGAATTAGGTACATTAACATATCGTTATGACCATGCTGGTTTGTGCATCCTTTTTATATAATGACTGTCAAAATATATTCCCTTACCTTCGGAGATTGGTAGTCATAATTAGTGAAGTCTCATTTTGGGAGAAGAAAAATTTCAAACAACATGTTGGCGAATTTCCATTTATAACACATTTTCTAGTACAAGAACTCGTAATGTCATGTTATTGAAAATTAATGTTGTCGTTAGCACACGCAATCGGTAGAGGCTGGAAATATCGTTATAGAGTGAAAAGCACGTCCCTGGACGCTGCGGAAATTGCGTCTCATAATAAGGAAGGGGCTAAGAACGTACTCGAGGTGGTGCTATTAACGCATTTCTGAACGGTATATATCTAATCCCTGGAGATGATAATGACATCATTTACCGTGCTTCCTAACAACATTCAAAACAGCTTTAGGAGCCAACAGAGAACTGAAATGTCGTGTCTGAATGCCAACACTAAATTACCATTCATATGTTGGCCATACAATGTTCTTACTAGACTAACGACAATGGACGAGTTGTCATGTTGACTTAGTATGTCCCGATCACGGAGCACTAAATGTGTTGCCACTACACATTTATTACAAGGGCATTGGTTAATTCCCAAAGATTGCTTATCCCAATATCCAAATATGTTTGTCTGACTTTAACATACAGTAACTTACAAAATGTATCTCGCGGTACGTAAACAGACAAATAAATATGTTTAACAGAAAATCAAATGAAAAATGGGAAATGTAGCTGGCCGTGAAAAATATCTTATTGGCTTATGTTTGTTTCGTTGAACAAAATCTTTCAATGAAAACAAGATGTGAACCATATTTAAGGATCTTACGTCCTCCAATATACCTGCAGTGATTGTAACTGTGGAACGAGCAACGCAGCCTTATCCGG
Organism: Pecten maximus; assembly: GCF_902652985.1. Taxonomy (NCBI): domain Eukaryota; kingdom Metazoa; phylum Mollusca; class Bivalvia; order Pectinida; family Pectinidae; genus Pecten; species Pecten maximus. The sequence continues at coordinate 33,925,627 of NC_047018.1, forward strand.
CAATGACAACACCATAATGCATTCTATACATTATATACCAGTTTATTTATACAATATCTATATAGATAATACACAACCTAATTTAACATATCACACACACTCCCATCCAACACAAATATATATATAGTCTATCGGTAAATGCCTCGAGGACTCCTCTTTTTTCATAACTCCTCTGGACGAAGAAATGTTTATCAACACCAGCTATGAGCCGAGGTCTCAGTTATTTCACACAATAGCATCACCATATAGAAATATCAATCCGAATGTGTCGACACATATATCCAAGTATCACCTTCTATAAGGTGGAGCAGCTACTCGTCACAAGAGCAGTGGTGATATCATATCAGACGATGATACTGGGCATGGAGACACTATACCGCCGCTATGATGTCCACAAAAAAGACCCTGGCATGGTCTAATCAGTCGTATGTATCGGCTGATCTATTTATAGTTGTTTCTCACATTGCCCCATTATGAAAAGCTGGCAAAAGATGAAAATTCATACAGAATTTACGCTTAAAATCTATAAAAAAAATTCACGAAAATCCATTCAATTCCAATTTACTCCATATATCTTAATTATAGATTTATTTCAACCACGCGCTTCCATACTTTTATAATCCTAACAAACTGAGTATTCTAATTCCTAAAAGAATAACAATATTAAGGATAATTACATAATTTCAGTCACTTAGAATGCACTAAATGCTGAATAAACTGCTATTCGAATTCATAGCAAATTAAGAAATAAGAATTTGTGCGGGTCCATGATATATAAATAGTATATATAACTAATATGCCACCTATAGGCCTCTGTACCATCTGTTAATGCATGCGCACAAATAATGCAATAACCAATAACAATAAGATCTCAGATACTTTATACACAACTAACACACAACTATCATCATAGTAAGACCAATAGATATTAATGAATACGATTAAAACACGAACATAACATTCAGTCACGCATGAGTGGACCGCACCACCTACGAATGCTTGACCGGTGTTCACCAGGTAAATTACACCATATAAGTGGTTAAACTACATGGGGAATAATAAACGAGGGCCAAACACTTACCACAGTCGGCTATCTGTTTAACGTTCACGGCCTGAACGTGCAACAGCGCCATTATACCAAGTTTCATCCTTCGTAGCCCCTCGTGTCTTTCCGGAAAATACGTGACTAAGTTTTCTAGGTTGCGTTCCAACAACTTACCATCATACTTACGTCGTATATAAATAAAATACAACATACCTTCGTTTATATTACTATATGCATAAGTATACGTACATGCGAGCGTGACAGTGATACAATTTATGTGTTGGTCCATTTGTGTTAGATGAAAATTTCACGAGGAAGGTATGTTTACGAATACAACAACAATAGCCCACAAACAGGTATTTGAAATGCAATCACAGAGGGGAACCAGAAATAAGAACCGAATAAATCATCTAAACGGCTTATCACTTACCGTGTCAAAACATTTCCCTAAGTTGTTATGATGCCTGACTATGAAATCATATTCCATTTGCTCTCTGTTGATGTGAACCGTAAACGTTATGGTATAGTTTGATTGATTAATGGTTGCATTGAAATGCGATCCATTTGCCCAAGAGTGCGAATGAATACGTAATCTCTCCATTGCTTCTTATAACATAGAACTTTTTTTTTTAAACCCAAGCAATAATAATAATAATAAATATATATATATATATATATGATGTATTAATTTATTGGGGTTAGCTTTGTAAACGATAACACCTTTCACATGTATGTTGCCAAAATTAGATTTTTGTTGGATAGGCTTTCTAAAAATTAACCAATATATTTTAGTAAACGTGTATGAGAGCATGAAGATCAACGTCTGTCTCATATAACCGAATGGCAAGCAACAGGCTATAATTTTTGGCAAGCAAGTACATATTACTGATAATTGTTCATTATATGCAATAATACCAAAGCATTGTTGGTACGCGATGAACCCAATCCGCTGTTGACGGTGTATTAAGTTCCATTCGACTATTTGGAAGAAACCGTGTATAGATGTTTTAAAAAGCAATAAGTTTAATTGTAATTTCGTTTTATTTTTAAATCAATTTTAAAAACGAAGATTTTTGTTTAAATGATACGAAACATGGATTTAACATTTTGGGATAATTGATTTCAGTATCCGTGCGTTTCTGTTAAGTCGTTTGGTTTCCAGACGGATATTTTAAGTACACACATTTTGGCTTGTAGGTGTGGTTATTGGAGTGTTTTCATATATTTGCCTGTTATCCTATTAACCCATTCACAAACACACCATTCATTGAAACATGTATATGCTTATAAACAGTTATGTGAGCCTATGACATATGCATAATATACTGTACAATCATTTGAATAATGTTTTTTTTTAATTGATTTTAAAACTATCATAATGCTTAATTTTGCCCTGTGAATCAATTAAGCTGACAGTGCTTGAAATAACCAAAATGCTATCTGTATAGGACCATAGGGATATGCTAATAAAAACATTAAAGTCAGCTTAACCAGATCGTATGATTTTGATATTTTTGACTGTGAGATATTTAAATGTACTTATCTAAGCATTTGAATGAAGCACAGAGACAAAAATGCATAGGCTAAAATCAAACCTTAAAACCAAGGTCATTAGATAGTAACCTTTCTGTCATCTTTTGCTATCACACCAAGACGTCACAAACAAGATATAAAACGGGATTTAGAAATGAATACATTGGAAAAAGCATAGTCAACTGACTATTGCGGTTATTTATGTACATACAATATTTTTTAATCTTAAAATACATATAGCTAGGTATTATTTATCATAAAGGAGGAAGAGAGGGGAAGTTTGGTTACGGAGACAGAACATCTGCCAAGCTAACAAAGTATGTATGTAAAACATCAAAATATCATTTCTATCTCCAACGATGATGTATATATACTTAGTCCCCCGTGGATAGTGATGTTAGAAAGACAGACCGACAGACAGACTGCACGACTGTCAAAAGTAGATGGAATCCCTCACGCAACATCCTACGACGGTGTCTTATTACTGTTTCCCCATCAATAACCATTTTCATATTTGTCTGTTATCCTATTATTTCATATCCTAGACGACAACTGAACTCTCAATAAGTATGGCCTGTGTATTACCAGATAAGAATCTGTTCTGTTTATTTACGGAAAAAGTTGTATGCGCATGCCTATACGAAAACAATAAATAGCTAAATTCCGCATGGTATCTGAAGTAAGTAACAGTTATAAAGTTATTAATATAATGCCAACCTTACACGTGTAATATGTGACTATATGAAACTGGTATGTAATGTGAAATAAAAAGTTTCAATTTCATTATATGACCAATAACGTGACGTCATACACAAGTCACCCGACATCTTCAAAATTATGTGGCTTAAATCACTGGCCGTAGCAAAGCTAATCGTGACACATGAATTATGCATCAAGTCAGACATGTTCTCAAGCAGAAGCCTAAAATTCCTATCTTTTGTTGCACAAATGGTTAGGATACGTTTTCTTTATGACTTCTGACAGGTAAAACATGTGGCAAATAAGCCGTTGATTAATTGGCGATTTTGTTCACTAAGTGTCCCATGCCCATTGTTATGCCTAGCGGTTCTGTTGTTATCACATTGAATTATCTGAAACTACCAATATTCAATATGATCACTCTGTGTTATTGTGCAGAATTATGTTTTTGAATTGTGTAGCATCCTTATATATATATATACAGTCTAGGATTTATCGGTTGTTCTATGGAACGGATGTCTAGTCTTGTGTGCATGTTTCAAATATCATACAATTATAGTAGTTTGTTTCTATTGATATGATATGATATAGAGCGAAAATGACCAGTATCCGACCTCGACCGATATTGATAAACTTTGCTCGCTATATATCATCATTTTGGTTTCAAAACCAAAACAAATAAATCTAAAGGTATAATCTCTTGCCATTTTGATTGCATTGCATCTTATCCTATAACTATCTCAACAACGTCATAATTACCTCATCTTTGTTAAAACAACATATTGCGCTATCGCGCAACATGACAAAAACTGTCTGACAAAACTGATTGGCCGAAATTACGCAACATCACAAGCGTGCATACTATGTTCTATCATTGTCGCAGTGTGCAATTCGATGTTACATTGAATAACACTTAATCGGATGTAGATCAATCGGCGTATGATACAAACGAACGTAAAACGATAAATTATTACCTAATTGTAAATGTTGTCTTATCAACATATCAATTATGTAACGCATTGCAAGTACCATGTATACGATATATAGGCATATGCACGTACGCTGAGGATATTAGTTTATAATTGAAACAATAAACCATTAAGATAAATTACACCCCTTAACATGATAAATATCTATATAGTATGTTCTTTGTTTAAGATAAAATCCAAACATCTAGAAAACATTGGAATTTAAGTGGAATCGGCGTCAGTCAGTCTTTCGTTCTAATGTAACAAGGCTTCGATGAACGACTTTAGAGATGATGTGTGCTTATATCACAATTTCGTAGATTTGCAGATGCATTCTGATTCAGAGCATTCGATTTGGCTGCTGCTAAATATATAGACGTATATTATAGACTTCGTTGAATTGTTAGTGAAATAAAATATTTGATTTTCATCCTAATACTTATGTAATTTCCTGATTTGAAACTCATACTTTGAGGTTACCGCTGCTGCTGCTGCTACTGCTGCTGCTGCTGCGGAGGAGGAGGAGGAGGAGGAGAATATGTTGCTCCAATTTAACGGTATCACGGTATATTAGATTTGTCTGTTTACGTCATTCTGTTGACTGTCACTACCCTGTCCTTGGTAGCATGATCCCTAGGATAGTGTAGGATGGGATAATCGGCAGCAAACATACCATTTTGAGGAAACATTCCTCTTGAATAATAGGTATATTCTGTATCGTCTGGATTTCCAGACACACTTTTTATGACTTAGGAGGTTCGTGACCATTCAAGACCTCGAAAGAAAATCCATTAGGCCATATAATATCTTGCTTTACACAGATGCGACTGTACAAAATAAAAGTACTGCTATATTGAATCAGGACCTTCACAATTGATTTATCATCCTTCTAGTAGTTTCTTTTTTTTCAGCAACATTTATTGAAAACGCTAAATACAATTTGGTATATGTATGCGAAACAATGTCTATTCTTATAAAAAATGGAAAATTAATAACAAAACAATAGTGCCTCGCCAAATGTTTGTCTAGAACTAGCACGTATGGTCAAGTGTTAGCCTTATCTGTATCAGTAAAAACGAGAGTGACGGAAAATAGACAGAAGCAAACGAGACATTGAAGTAAATGTAAGTACCCCAAACGGGTAAGCGAGTTTATAGTTGAAATAAAGAGCAGTGTTAGTTGAAGTTAAGAGGTCGTTTACATCAAACATGGAAGAAGAAACTAAAATCACTCCAAATTATATCACAGTGCACATAAAGGCCAAAATGTCTGCAATGTAGACAGACACAACTCAACTAAAACGAAGTTATCTAAAATATATTGTTTCTTTGTAGAAGAATTATAAACAAAATAAAAAAAGAACAATGCCTCAGTTACATGTTCCAACGATAGAGTTGTAGGTTCGCACAACATTCCGCAATACACAACGTGCACGTGATTTGTGCATGCTGTGTCCACTAAATTTATACCATGTTAAGTTGAAAACAAAGCTGGGACAAAATAGCAACTGCGCTCGTTAGACAAAAGATCTGAGATACAAGGAAAATATAAATGCAGACACGATACTATAGCAATCTAAAAGCATACATCGTTAGAAATTTAGTTTTATTTACTTTCCATGTGTATCATCCCAAAATGTGTTGTTGTTTCTTAAAAGGTCATTCTATTTGCTAAATCTCTGACTATTGTGTTCCTTCAAAGAACCTTTTCTACAACTTACTTTGGTTAGTAAGTACAAGTGAAATTGGTGGAGATACTTATCACCAATATAATTTTAAACTGATTGAAATAGCGCATACATCACGTAATAGCTTTCAAAGTTATGTTACGAAACAGGCGTGCAATTTCTGTCTCATGCAGAAGTGATACTGAAGTAAATCGGGAAAATTCATTTTCCCATACGATTTATCCACAAAAATACTACATATATATACATATGTATATGCCACAATATTGATATGCATGAAAAACAAATCGTTTGTAGCTACAACATATGACTGCCATACTCTCACGCTGCTGTTCGGTAATAGCCATATTTGTCTGCAGTGCATGGCGCTGGTGCAAACCTATTGCAACGCCATAGGAACCACACAAACATCTGCAATTGATCAATCTATTTCTTTATATAATTAATAATTTACAAATCGTATGTGCATGTACTTGTTAAATTGAGGCGTACAATTGCATAAGAACATAGGTGAACATTTCTATATTTATATATATAATATATATTTTGTACATTTGGTCTCTTTTCTGTGAGTAATGCGCGCAAATTCAATGTATCTTTTTAATAGTTCGTGTACATAAACGACGTGTGCGTTAAAAAGACAATTGCGTGGAGACCAATGGAAAGTACAAAGGGAATAAAACATGGAGACCCGGGAAAAGTACAAAGATAATAAAACATGGAGACTCGTGAAAAGTATAAAGAGAATAAAGCATGGAGACTCGTGAAAAGTACAAAGATAATAAAACATGGGGACCCGTCAAAAGTACACAGATAATAAAGCATTGAGATCCGTGAAAAGTACAAAGAAAATAAAGCATTGAGACCCGTGAAAGGTACAAATATAACAAAGAATGGAGACCCGTGAAAAGAACAAGAGAAAAATGAATGGAGACCCTTGAAAAGTACAAAGATAATAAAGCAAGGAGACCCGGGAAAAGTACAAAGATAATAAAGCAAGGAGACCCGGGAAAAGTACAAAGATAATAAAGCATGGAAACCCGTGAAAAGAACAAAGGTGATAAAGCATGGAGACCCGTGAAAAGAGCAAAGATAATAAAGCATGGAGACCCGTGAAAATTACAAAGATAATAAAGAATGGAGACCCGTGAAAGGTACAAAGATAATAAAGACTGAAGACCCGTGAAAAGTATAAAGATAATAAAGACTGAAGACCCGTGAAAAGTATAAAGATAATAAAGACTGAAGACCCGTGAAAAGTATAAAGATAATAAAGATTGAAGACCCGTGAAAAGTACAAAGATAATAAAACATGGAGACCCGTGAAAAGTACAAAGATAACAAAGCGTTGAGACCCGTGAAAAGTATAAAGAGAATAAAGCATTGAGACCCGTGAAAAGTACAAAGATAATAAAGATTGAAGACCCGTGAAAGGTACAAAGATAATAAAGAATGGAGACCCGTGAAAAGTACAAAGATAATAAAGATTGAAGACCCGTGAAAAGGAAAAAGATAATAAAACATGGAGACCCGTGAAAAGTACAAAGATAATAAAACATTGAGACCCGTGAAAGGTACAAAGATAATACAGAATGGAGACCCGTGAAAAGTATAAAGAGAATAATGAATGGAGACCCGTGAAAATTATAAAGAAAATAAAGTATGGAGACCCGTGAAAAGAACAAAGATAATAAAGCATGGAGACCCGTGAAAAGTACAAAGATAATAAAGCATGGAGACCCGTGAAAAGTACAAAGATAATAAAGCATGGAGACCCGTGGAAACAACAAAGATAATAAAACATAGAGAACCACCGTGAAAAGTACAAAGCTAATAAAGCTGGTGTTCCGAGAGAGTAAGCGTCTTCTGCTTCATCAGCCATGTAAAACACGTCTGAAATTATATCGCACAAAGACATAGAATTTTACAGTTGAAAACATCTGAAGATAACCTACTACTTTTTTCAGTGTCAAGATATTTACTCCTAATTGACAGAAACATGCTACACCAATATGATATAACTTAACCATCAGCAGTGGTACTGGTTCATGGTAAAAGAATCAATGATCATGACATTATGTCGCCATTTTCATACCAAAATTTTTTTTTAAAGAAAATGATTATTACCTAATTTTACTCAACACAAATTGCATTTAACTAATCATATAGAAGTACGTAGACGCTTAAGTGTTGTTTGTTTTGTTTTGTTTTTTTAAGAAAGCGAAAAAAAAATCGACCAATTAAATCAATAGTGCTTCTTCTGATGTCAGACCATTCCCAGAGTGAAACTATAATGAAGTATATGGGTTTTTAATGTCTTTACTTACCTTTATGGCCAAAAAAATCAAAAGATTACCCAGTGCGAATAGTTTATTCCTAGGCAGTGGATAATAAATATTTATCATCATAAATAATCAGACACATTCATTCAATATATTTTTTATTATCTTCTCGTCTGTAACTGAAATGGGTATTCAAATTTTACTTGGATGTAGATATCTTCCAACAATAATTACGCCTTTACGATGTGTAAAGTAATATATATTCATTTTCATTTCTTACATGAAGCTTGTAATCTAATTAAAATGAACTGTAAACGGCAATAGATATTGCAGGGGCGTGAACACATAATTTGTTTGTTGCCGTTACCGGAGGGACAGATCTTCCGGGATAATCATACATTGACACTACTACCAAACGTTTGCTAAATGAAAGGAACATTGTATTTTAATGGATTTGAAGGTTGCAAACAATTTTTAGGTTAGTTTAATTGGATTTAACGTCAATGCAAGACCAGAGGTCATATGATGACTGCTCTATTTAAGTGTTGTCATAATGAAATGCCATATCCTACACATGATGTAATGATACTCTTTCAGATCACTTAACACTTATAATAATCCTTATCATAAATGTTCTTGTGGTAATCATTTTCGTTGAGGTAGACGTTTGTAACGACTGTTTTGAATTATTGATGCAACGGCGTAGAAATTTCTTAGAGAATGGCGTTCATCAATAAAAGTGAATTTCCAAAGTGTATAGCGAACCAATGGAATGAATAGTTTTTATGTTATAAAACTATAACATTAAAAGAATGGAATGTATTCACCATAAACCGCTTGGTGGTTAATTTAAAGTACATTCCTTTTTTGCGATATACATGTATATCTCCATAAAATACAGAAATTGTTAAAGTTCATCCTTTAATGAATTGACCAGTCCTAAACGTTATCTCATTAAGCTTGAACATCAGGCAGAGCGCCAAACTTGCTGACATTGGTGTGTATCAATCAGAGGACAGGCCTCATAGCATTTCTCTGTAGCACGACTGTTTAACACTGAAGCAAAAAGTTCAAAATTTCTTAGGCAATAACTTCCCTGTTAAGGTTTACAACTTGAATTATCTCAACAACTGATACCCTTCGTTCTAGGTTTGGTTGTTGACGGGGGAGATGGGTAAAGAACACATGGCACCTTGTATGGCAAGGGGTGCAACACCTTGCTTCGCGTTTCTTTTCTTTTTCGTGTGAAACCTTTGTACCCAAATTGTATGTAGTGATTTGTAAGCTACATACTTGTAAAATAAAATGAAAGTTTACCTGTAAAAGTTCTACCTCTCAACTTGCTTTTCGTAACCTCAGTCAGAAATTCCTCAATTAAAAATGAAACTATTTTTCTATTGCTCTAAAGATTATATATTTGATGACGAACCGCAGAATCGATTGATGTGGTATAACTCTATGCAGCTGTCAGCCTTGACCGTTTAATGAGACTGGATGATAGGTATGCCAACGTGCTCTTGATTAAATTTATCATCCAGCTTCTACACTTTTACGAAATCTTTACTTTTGCTAGGATATATCCGCAAATTAACATGATATAAGAGGTATAGTGACGTTTTACAGAAACAATCAACAATCTTTAACAACAATTAGACGTTAAGTTGTAATACTTAACTAACAACACAGACACATCTTATTGCGAGGATGAATATATACTCTCGGGTGTAACACTCACTCGTTGCATTATGTATTCATTCGCACTAAATTCAACAAATCATCGACATAAGATTATGATATTTCAGGATGTCTTGATAATTTGATAATATTGTATGATATGTAAAGCATTTTGTTTAATCATCATGGTATAATAAAAATGGAATAAGTAATGGATTTTTTTTTACCTGTCTCCACGGCGCCCGGGATGTTGCCCTTCCATAAAACAACAGCTATGTGGGAGTACGTAAAACCCATAAGAACCATAGGTACGACGTAGAGCACTATCAAAAGGACCAGTTGGTACACAGTTTGGCTTCCGTTAGACCATCCCGGTTTACATGACGTCAACAGAATGGTGAATTCTGGGCTGAAGAACGGATGTAGCTTGGCAACAACTAAATCCGGTACTGCTACAGCTATTGAAAACAGCCATATAGCACTGATGATTATTTTGGCGCGTTTTTTCGTGCTTTTAAATACAAGCGGATAACAAATGGCGTACCACCTCTCCACGGAAATAGCACTCAGCGTCAGAACGGAAACTGATATGGACACCGTCTGTAACAAAATAAAAGTGAGGATTAGCTAATATAGTAAACATGCGAGCATAATATTCAGTTTTCAATCTTAATATCCGCGATATGCAATGACGGGTATACTTGTACCTTTTATTCTATTAAATTGATTTCCGACAATAATTTCGCACTGTACCAGTTATAGTTTTAAAAGGGATATACAAATTTACAACAATGCATTTCAAACCAATATATTACGGGTTTTTTTCAGTATACATTGTAAACATTAGTACATGTTCTTTAACATTTTTTAAACTTTTGATGCCATGTCAAATATAATAAAATATGATATATGGATGACTTAATTTCGATGTTAAAGGTAGGATATTTTTTTCTTACACCAGAATGAAATGGAAACTTGCAATCACATAGCAGACATAATATCCGTCTTAGTATAATGTAGGTTCTGTATGTGTGTGTGCTTGACACTTGCATATGCTCCAATGAAGAGGCAAAAAACTGCCAAGTCTCAAAATCTGTTAACATTAATTAATACACAGCAAAACTATGGCAGATCATATATGTTACACCTGGTCATTGTATAAAAAACACGTGCACTTGTCTACAGTTGAAATGGAACAAAAGATGAAGTATTGTGTTGATTAACTCATTAACGAACGCTTCCTGTACAGCTACAGTTTTTCTATGCTGTCAAGGTACATGTATAATGGTAGTGTATGCACCATCTTGAATGGTATTGTATCACCGTAAAAGGACACGATGATTTACAAATTAAACATACATTCAGGAAATCAGTATGATAATCATCTATATACATTGTATGGGATATCGTTTTATCTATATATATTTCAAACAAAGTTGTATCTGCTGGCAAATGTGATGTCATTCATAACGAGGTCACACAGCATTTTCATAACGGAACGATTCAATTCTCGGTTGTTGTTTTTTTTTTATATGATTCGCATATGGAGTATGTAATGTGATTCAAATATAAGGCATACAATTTGACCCACCGCGTTTATAATGTAATTCACAAATCGGATATGTGATTTGCATATTGTTTGTGTAATGTGTTTTAAATATTGGGTATGTGATGTGATTCAAACAGCGGGTAGGTAATGTGACTTTATACATCGGGTATGTTAAGTGATTTACACATCTGGTATGAAATGTGATTCATATCACGGGTTTGCAATGTGATTCACATGTGAAATTTTTAATATGATGTCGGGTATATTACGTGATTCACATATCGGTTGATAATAATTATCTAAATATGCCAATATATGGACCAAATAATCATATTACATTAAACCATGCATTACACTGAAATTCCGCACCTCGCTACAGACAGTACTGTGCTTAAAGACCAGCATTCCATGTTTGTCATCATCAGATAAATACATAAAGTACTTAATATCCAAAACTCATTGTTCATTGTATTATGATAAAACCAGACAATAGTATTTCAAAGAATTGAGAAAAAAGTACAAATTTCTTGTTTCATTTCTCACAATAATCCTGACTCATAAACACTAAAACGAAATCTCTGTCAATATCATGCTTGGACTTGTTTATGCATTATATCGTTTTGCATTGCATTGCTAGTTCTTCAAGAAAAAGGTGCGTGAATTATCGATGAAATACAAAACAGAATAATTAAACTTTTATTTTATCAAAAATAAATGTTATCTGTTTTGTAACTGCTCCTCCAAAGTTGATAATGCCCAAAGCGTTAGTGCTGCATTTGTATGTACTTCTTTTGAAAACATGACACCAAGCGGAATTGAATGCACTGCAAATGTATTTTATATTGATATGGTTATTATTAATCAAGACAACAGACCAATCCTTAATTAATTAATCTTTCCATTTCGTGTGAATTTTTAGACAGCACGCTGATTAGAAAGATGACCTACTGGAAACTGGGAACAGAGAAGACTTGAGTATTGAGATACTTGGATGGCTTCCGTGCGCCTGAACTGACAATGGTATTTAATTCAAGCAAGGACAACAGATATTAGACATAAAGGATTACCGGAAGCCACGCCAATTCGGTGTTTCTCCCTCTAGAATCATCGCAAGGCTTAGAAAGGTGAACTTTGAACGGAAATTCGGTTACGTAACTCGTGAGATGGGACGCGTGTGTGTTTCGTAAGGCCTCACATAAAATCCTGTCATAATCAATCGAAAATCTGAACCACAATGGCTGCGTCCACGGAAATACGAAAGCCATTCCAAAGTTGAGGTTTCACGAGAGACGACCTTTTACATTTCCATCAAAATCGGAGTGAATATTCATTTAATAAGGAATAGTCAGTTTTAAATAAGTTTTGTGAAAAACTGTCCAATACATTGCAAATACGCTAGTTTAAAAAATGACAGTGCGTACACGGGTAAAATTGATATTACATTCAACAACACAAAGCTGCTTTTCGGGGTTTTATTATTCAAAAAAGTACAAAAGAAACACGTTATTCCTTTATTATGCTTACACATTACCATTATTGGAATGTTGTCATCAGCGAGTAGGCGAGTGTCATATGGACCATCTCGATATATCAAACTGATCAAACTCTACCAGTTATTTGACGCTAGGTGTGGAGAAATAAGAATAAAACTCTTTAAAACAAAGTGCAATTCACTTAATGGTTTTCGCTATCATCATTTTCGTTTTGATTGTATTGTTTCTAGCAAAAGTATATCAGGCAATTCACATCTCAATCCATTAAGAAAATTGGACATTCGCATTTTCTAAGAAAGTTATATCGAAACTGTATGAGCCATTTCCTTACAATACTGACAGTAAAGGTCCCATTGTTTGTCATTATCGCAACAACTTCGGAACAACTCGGTGAACATCAAAATCGGAACGTCTCGCTGATATGACATCATTAAAGCAGATCCGAGTTGATACCAGCAAATGGGCAAGAAGTTGTCAGAACAATTGTGTTGATAACTTTAAAGCACGGCGTCCAAGTAACGATGGAGGGAAAGAATCGTGTCTAGCATTGGTATCATCGAAATGAGGTGTGTTTTTTTTGTTAGAACAAATGTAAGTACGGTAGATAGAAAGGTTATAGTATATATGTGTAGCATTCCCTTAGAGGCGAGCGGTGACATAAATACATAGTTTTGAACTAATTGTATATTGGAACATATTTCGTAAAACATAGAATAGGAATAATAGAAAATACTCCGAAGATGAAATTGTGAGAATGATTAAAAGTCTGATCGGCAATTTCTTTGTTGAGTTTTGTGACGAGATCATCCTAGCAGACTGTCGGTATACCAACTGGACCTAACTGTTCCTCTCGGTTGACTGACTTCGTTTTATCTTTATACGAATCTGATCATACTGATGAGCTTATCAGAAAAGTTAGACAGACTTTACAAAGTCCTTCAATTTCACCTTACGGTATGTTGACGATGTAATATGTTTGAATAACGAAAACTTTATTGGCCATGTCGATCAGGTATACCCTGTAGAACAACTTAAATCACGGACACTGCAGATTCTTCGACATCAGCCGCTTACCTTGATCTTTATACACAGCGTGCCACTGATTAGGGACAGTTTACAACTAAGCAAATCGGTATGGTAAGCGTAATGATTTCAACGTATAATGTCTTTTCCATTTCTTCATAGCAACATCCCTCCTCCCCGGTGTTTACATGTAACAGTTGATGGTATTCAAGTGTTTAATCACCACCATCACGATTTCCGTAACGGATTTTGGATAGTACAGGCATTGCAGTGTATCAAAACTACATATCCCTATGTAATACTACATGAACATCGTAGCAACGAGTGAAATGAAGTGAGGAAACTAGACATTGAAGTGTCGGGAGGTCGCTTGTCCAAGTCCTAAGACTCCTATAGTCTCCTTTCTATTTTCTTCCACTCTCCCGAACTCCATTTAACAAAAGCCTCGATACTTCCGGTATTATGTCCCGGTTCAGGCCGTCTGACATAGAAACTTACGAACTTATCGGAAGAAGCTGGTTTCATGATGTCAATATAGATTCCAGATGACAAAATTCCTATTTTGCGTCTTCTCCTAAAAGGTCGTTTTATTTATTTTTATTTCAATTACTGCATGAATCGTTCATTTTGAATGCTTTATCGGTTAACTTCACATAAAGACAATGTAATGCAAGATTAGATATTCCACATGCCATGTGAGTTCAATAATTGGTTTAAAATGATAATATTTGGATAAGTTTACTCTTATTTAAGTGATTATTAATATGCTTAACACCTGCATATATTCTAATCTATTTCAGGACAATATTTGATGGTAAAATATCGCTTTCGATTGGAGGGAAGTGAAGCGAGGGTGGGAAATAAAAGTGTTGTGCAGAAAGCTATTATCCTTTTGAGTTGCCTGGTTTTACAAACAATCTGAAATATTTATGTGTATATAGATATCTTTTGTAGTTTTAGCGAAGAAAGCAATTACGTCGTGTGACGAATTTAGTATTTTTCGGTTTACAAAGAGTACGAAATCGGCTGACCGTTACATCAAATACCATCCTGTATTGTTCGGTTCGTGTATTTTACATGTACAATGTCTACTCAATGTATATACATACATGGACTGTTAACCAATGTCATTCAATCCATGATATACTGCTCGGTAAGACATATTGGCTATGATGAAGCAATGCATCTGAAACTGAAGCTTTTGGTATTGAATTGACACATGGCTACACATGGCTACATGAATTTTCAAAATATATACATAAAGTGCAAGGCAATCTCAGGCTTATTTCTCAAATGCAAAGACAAAGTTTTGAAATTCCATCAATGTCTTGATAAGATAAGATGAAACATGTCAATGTTATGCAGATGAGTTTTCTCTGATACTATTTAAATGATCATACCTATCTGGTCTACAGCTACTTGTACAACAGACAGCTAGGGCAATGTCAGCGCTTGCTCTCTCTCATCAATAGATTCCTTTAGAACCCGCTGATACAATGCAATACTAGTATACTGGCTACCTTTGCTGTACTGGAAGATACTTTTGCTCCAAACGGTTGAAATATTTGACAATATTTGAATATTGGAAGACGATACTTCAAACAGGACACTTTCAGTCTGACAGTTTTATCAATTCTTAAAAATGATGTATTATTCTCCGTAAAAAAAACAACGGGGTAATATTGCTTTTTAACTAGTTTATTATACCGCTCATAACTTATATATCAAAGAACAGATTGTGAATGCCGTGCAATAATGCAGTTCAATAAAAACGATATGTCACAGTTAGGCCTACAACCAAATACAAATGAGAATTACTTGTTTAGGAAAACCATGATGACATAAGTGATGACGTCATTCATATGTGACGTTACGTTATAATCCAACTTAGAAACAAAGGTGTCTCACGTCAATCGTCGCTATGTATGGACTATGCTATGGGACCTCAAGACACAAGCCGGATGCTCTACCAATTGAGCTACCTGGTCGCCGATGAACGACCCGGTCAAGCTCCGCTACAGCTATATAAAGAATCACAATAATTGTAAATATAACGTATGTATTTTAACTGTGATTAAAAAATTCATATAAAGCAATAATATTCATGCAATATTGAATTAATTAAGCTCGTTGATTTCATACGAAGCCAATAAACTTATTCGATAAATTCATATCATATGATCGATTTCAGTGATTATTTGGGAAGACATCACACATATATATCTGTCTCAAATGAAATGATGGTTGTGTACAAGGATTCGCGGTTTTCGAGGTTCTTAATGGCCCACGAAAATAATTTCATATTGAAATATGTTAAATAAATATAGTTGAAATACAAGACTTTTATTTGTTGATAGAATATCGACAAATGTTTGTTTAACGAAACTGTGGTACAGCTTAGCTTGTCGCTATGAAAAGAACGTGCACACGGATATTTGATTTTAAAAAGTAAATCGAACTCCTCATTGCATTATTGATGGCTAAGAAACGCATTCGCGCTTCAATATATCGTTAATATTTGCGGAGTGGTCAGATAATTTCATCGTGTAAAACACAAACGTCTGGACGGATTTAAACTCCAGCAATATACAGTAAAACTTTCTTAAGACGCACAGACTTTATACGAATTACTTATTTCGAAGTAAATTGAAATTCCAGAGCTTGGCTGATCCTTATTATTTTTGATAATCAAAAGAATTTGGTATATAACGATGTATTCCCATTACTTTTGTGGAATTCGCTATAAACAACTGCATATGAAAATAACCGGCTTAGCTGTTTGTATACAAGAGTATATTGTAAGACTGCATATGAAATAACGAAAGGAGGAGAGATAGGTCAATCTGTTTATAGGAGAAATTATGGTATTTATTAACACCTGAATATATACATCTTACTGTTTTATATCCAAGATTTAACTGGGAAAATATGCCATACGGATCTTAACACCGAATAATCAAATTCTTGTTAAATTATAATCATCTTTGAGTTTGTTTCATTTTTTATTTTCCTTTTTTTCTTTTTTTTTCATGCATGTACAGATGCAACTGCTTATGTCAGCTATATGTACATGCATATTAGGGATACGCTTATACACGCATCATATTCGAAAAAAAACCTGCGAAATATCTTGATTTGTAAACTATAACTTTTAATCTGAATGCAAATATTTACTTATGCCATCGATGTGGACTACAGACATGCGTGTTTGATGATCAATTCAAAGTGACTCGCTTTAATATTCTGCTAACACGACATGTCTTTTGAAAATTGATATTAAGATATAAATTTTTTGACACAACGCATTAGTTTTTGCATTTTTCATATACTGTTTCTTTCAAGTATAACTACACATTACAGATTGCATGACTAAAATCATTGTCAACAATCTTTAATGATCTACGATCAATGGAAGCCGCTTGCGTAAGTCTTGTCTCGTATTGACACGAAATAGTGACAAATGGCAAATGGTTGTTTAAGTGATCTTAAAGCATAATGCAAACAACCGTGTTAAGTAAGAACCTTACAATATATGTTGCGCACGCTAGGTCTACCTATTAAAGCTTAGCACCACTTCACAATCATGTTTGATGCTTAACCCACCACTTATACAAAGGAAATCCTACATTTTTTAAAATGATTCGATTTTTCCTATTTCAGATCTTAATTTGTTCTCTCGGATATTGGTGATGTGGTTTAATTGATCAGATATATTGATAACGTGGTAATATTCAGGCTGTTTAGTCGACTGATTGCGTTTAATGACTTTCCTCCCTCCGAACAAGCTGTTGAGGGATTACCGTCAATGACCATTCTTTTCATAGTTGAACTCATTCCGTAGCTAAATGGCCGATCAAGAAAATATTGAGAGTGCGTGACCAATAGTTACCGTTCATACGTACTAAATAATGCATATTGTTATTCCCTTTATCATTTAAACTACAGTTTTATTTTCTTGGTGCATTAACCTCTCATCTGTAGAAAGCACAATTATAACGATACGGCCAATAGTCTCTAAATTGGATAACATTCATTTTGATTTAGATCGTTGACATTTATTTTAAATAGTTTGTTTATAGATTGCTTTTGTTTGATACAAAAAGTCTGTTGTTAAAATGCTATCGTATTTGTTTTGCTACTCCATTTTTTGAAATCAAAATTGCATTAAAATTTATACAAACAGGTGCATGTACTTTTTTTTCAATTCATTGCATTTCATTAAAACTGTGTATATGTAAGAGGAGGAGATCTATTCAAACGTTTATTTTCATATTTCTTTCTCAAATAACCAGCGATTACCAATAACAGAAAGCATTTCGACATATACATGTATGACATTCGTACCCAAAAATAAAGCGTGGATTTAGACGGATCTTTACCACTAAAATGACAATGACAATTGTTTATTTTCGTAAACAGTACAGTGCAGAGAATATGAATATTAACAAATGTATAACAATAGTAAATGGGTGGTCGAGTGGAATAGTGGTGACACACTTGCCTTCACCTAGGCGGCCGAGGTTCAAATTCCCCGATCGAAGGTGAAAAAGTATGGCGTCACCTGCTCAACCACGTAAGTTTTACCCGGGAACTCCAATCTTTTCCCACAGTAAGAACTCTCATGTGCTTCTTCTTGGCCAACAAGCATGATCAATATAAGTTAGTATAGCATGTTTCGCATTTTTTGTAAAATAAATTTACATTATCACATAGATGTATGATCCTGCTGCGAAACTTTATAATCAGTTAAATAAATACACGGATCTTACAAAAATTCTATCAGTTACACTCCATTTTCCATCAAAGATTATATAGGCCTTCAGTCTGGATTAGATCAGTATCAATCCGTCCTATTTACAAGCGAAACAGTGTTCGGTTGTGTACGGTAATTCGTTCCTTCGTAATCATAAACAAGCATCAGACTGTTTTGCTTTTATTTACCATCATAGAAAACGTACCAGCCTGCTAGATCTTGAATTACCGCAGTGTAGACGCAAGGTCGCTTATGATAACAATAAAAAGTAATCGTATAATTCTCGCTTATCTACGCATATTATAAATCACTGAGCTGATATACCTCTAATAACATAATATGAACCAATTATATCTAGGTAATGTTACATCAGAACTGCATGCTTCTGTTTCCATCTCACTTACAAACGAAACCCGAGTCGATATTGCTTTACCTAGGTGTATCTGAGGTAGCAATGCTACGCTGAGTTGTCGGATCTATATTTGAGGAAAATGAAGCAAAATGAAAGATCAGAGAACAGCGTAGTTTACGTTGTCTTATAATGATGGACAAAGATCCCCTACCCCCAAAAAACAATAACAACAAAAAACAAAAGCAAAAAAAATAAATAAATAAATAAAATATATCAGCTTTTACGTCAAAAATAATACCTACGTAACTCAACAGAGCAAATTTCATTTACTATGTCATATTAACAATGTAATATCGCTATAGGATCAATCTCCTATGGTGACAATGGTATCTTTATGCATCGTTGAACAATACAAAACCAGCTGAGAATACCGACCTAACAAACAAATATCGTAATTCTTACTCAAAATCGACGAATAATTTCACTATCTATTTTATATGTCTAGATATTATTACGATAGACCAAATACATTTAAATTTCATATATGATTCAATTATGTAACTCGAAATGAATTTATTTAATTGGCTAAAGATATTATTGATATGAAATGGTATAGTTAATTTATAATACTGATGTCCATCCTGTTTTACCATGTATCATTGTAATCCTTTTGTTAATATTCATATTCTCTGCGCTGTACTGTTTATGAGAATAAAGAATTGGCATTGTCATTGTCATTTATAATACGAGGGGAAAATAAGAACACATATCTAGGTTTGTATAGACACACTTGAAATGGATACCGTAATATATCTATTGGTCGAGTCAGTCAAGGTCAAGGTTGGTCAGTAGGTCAATGTGTTGTTACTGAAAATACTGTACAATCACACAGCAATACAAAAACATAAATAAAACTTCCATTATGCACTTGTATATATATAAAAGAAAACTATGTAATACTAATGTCGTTGAATTAAAACGATATGGCACACTTGCAATAGACGTAAGAAACATCACTGTATAGGAATTAGTATAAGCTTTTAGCTTGTTTTCCAATCCTATATGTATATATGATTTGTATTGTGATGTGTATACTTAAATGTTAATAAAACTATTGTTTAAACTAAACACTATATTTTTGTACTGAACATATTGTTACCTATATAAATGAGGTCACGCTATCTTACATGACGTCACGCTATTGTTTTGGTAGTGAAAATGCGTCTTCATTTAATTTCGGCTAAACAGAGGGAACATTGGTAAGCAAGTTACGCATTAATTAACAAAATCTCACACTGGCGCTAATTAAATATGGAAAACTTTTACATAGGAAACAGGCCAGGAAGATATCAAACCCCTTCCCTTTCAATAAATGCAATATAAGATGAATACAAGAGGAGTATATATTGGTAAGTAAAAAAAAAATTCTACTGTTTTCATCTCGACGCTGTTTGTTAAAAGCTTCTCCAACGTTTTAATAACAAGCTCATGAATTGAGTTCCAATGTTTGACAAGCTATTTCTTTTAGACTGTCAATGATATTCTGACTATGATGACGTCGCCTCTTGTCTACGTTAAACACTTAGAAATGGCTGCATTAGATACAATTAGCATTCCGAGAGAGTGTCTAGATTAGTACCATATCCAACAGCATATGGTTATACTTATACAGGAGCACACACACACTAACCGTAGTCGGAAGACATTATAAAATAATGTTATTTTACTGTGGTTTCTCGTATCGACATAGCTAAATTTTAGATAATTCTGCCTTGCATCATTCGTCCAGTAAATATTTATTAATAAGTTGCCAAACATCACGATTTCTAGATTTGCGGAGTTTAAACTAACGAGTATTCCTTTCATTAATTCCATATTACATTGCTTAGATGATGTCTGCACGTGTTGTAGAACCTAGTAGTCAGAGTATACTGTTATAAACGCAAGCATGTGTATTAAATACGGTCAGAGCACGTGCCTACAAACTTATACATGAACAATAAATGCGTCTCTAATTGTATAAACACTCTAATTGTATAAACAACCGTTAATGTAAACGGATAGCATGAACGTGCTATGAAAATGCCAACTTGCAACCTATGCTATACGTTGTACTGACGATGAGCAAGAAAAACGAAATGTATTTCACTTCCTACCTTCCAGAAGAGATCTGGTCATGTTCATTACGTACCATAGTTTCATTAGTGTATTCCTCTGAGGAGAAATATTTCAATCTGATCATCGTTATACCTTACGTAATGATGATTTGGAGGTTAGTTAGTTACTGGCTAACCGTCTACACGACTCTTCCTGTAGCTAGGTTCCGTCACACTGACTATAGTCATCGAGACAAAACCAATATCTCAAGGTGACTGGTAAAGTGCTCTGTTCAGGTAAACTCCATGCTTGTCATTCAACGGGATTTTTTTCGACAATCAAATCGCTACTTTTATATGCCTGTTGGGTAGTGTGCAGAAACATTCCTACACTTTAGTGCTAAA
Organism: Pecten maximus; assembly: GCF_902652985.1. NCBI lineage: Eukaryota > Metazoa > Mollusca > Bivalvia > Pectinida > Pectinidae > Pecten > Pecten maximus. The sequence continues at coordinate 33,947,186 of NC_047018.1, forward strand.
ACAAAAGTTTCCTTTATAGGAAAATTCACAAAATACACAAAATTTGTCCAGAAGTTTAATTGATTTTGAATATTACCGATATAATAACTCTTCCAAATATCATGAGCGATGAATGGGGTAAACAGAGTCCAGCAAACTTTTGCCAGTCGCGTTTTAATTGGTTAATTGAAAGGTTATTTGAACATGATCCCTTAACGGCCGCCGTCAACTTCATAATGTAGCGTTATATCGTATTAAACCAAGTCGAAAGATACTAAAGTTAGCATGTCCATATATATTTAATATATTCATTTATAGTATTTTAATCTACTTTCTATTTATTGAAGATTCATATCAAAGGGCAGGTAATATTTGTGCTTTTCTTTTTTTCTTTTTCTTTTTCTGTGTTCCAGCTGTACGTGTTGATTGTAACAGCCTAGGAATACCTACACAGCCACACTCAACTCAGCGCAATCAGATCTTTGTATTCTTACAATTTACAATCACGATGTATTTTATTCAAAATTAGGATGAGAAATATATATATACCACTGTAATTACAAAACGTTTACGTTCAAACTAATGTGTTTGAAATCGAACATCGCAGATCTAGGTGTTGTATATAATGATACCTACTAAGTAACAGCCATGTATAACACTTGACTACGGCGTTCATCGTAACCACATTTCCGGATTGGGATCGGGTCATAAATCATTTAAACGACTTTAAATTCCTTCGTCCCTTACACCAAAGCAGGTAAACATTGATAAACAAGATAGGGTTATGGCGCTCCATAGCTCTAATATGTCATGCAGAAGTTGTTTCTGTTTTTTTCCGATCTCGGCCCCCCTTCTCCCTACATACTAAATGCAACATAAAATATAGAATAATCATTACAAGAACATTTATAAAATGCTGTCGTGATTAATTTATTATTTCAGTTAAAATTTCAAGGATTAATCATAATTTTCAGATGCAAGTTTTCCTGCGATACGAAATGCTATACAATTCAGATTGAAGTTGTAAGCATTTTGCATCAATACATGATGTAGAATAGATCATTGTTGTTATTATAAATGCTAAGGACTGAAGCTACCGTTTAACATGTCTCTCCTCAAGATTCTTAAACAGCTTAGTTTGAATTACTTCTTTAGCAGACAGTAATTCCCTATTGAGATTTAGGTTTGACAGACAGGTGCCGGCGCCAGTTGTACTTTACTGTAATACTACAATTCTAAGTTGTAAATATTAAACAGAACCGCCAAAGTAAATCATACACAGTCGAGGATGCTGTTTTTCGCATTCCCTTCTAAATAGAACTGGAACGTTGGTCGTAGAAATGAACAATATATTTTTATGTTTTAATGTTAGGCTTTCAAGTGCATCTTAAAATGCATAAAACTGGAGAATATGCTTTATCACGACTACGTTTAAACGATCTGGACTGTGTGGCCTCGGGATAAGGAACGGAAATGGTAGAGCTGCACAATTGGCTGGTATACTGAAACAACATACACATCAGAAGTCGATTATCACAATTAAGCTACATACAATGCTCCTAAATGTCGAATAGTATTGAGAACCATCTCTAGAAGTAAGAAAATTTACATTTTAGGCAATTGATTTGAAAGTATTAAAGTATTACTCATAAAACTTACTCAATGAAAAATAATAACTGAAATGCAAATATGGTTCTCTATCTGAAAGTTCGTGCGGAAATCAGTTATGGCGACAGGGACACTAGTAAAACGTTCAGGTTTTTTTTTTTTTTTTTTTATTATTATTATTTGATTAATGCATGGGTATCTAAGCGGTTTCTTCATTTGAAAATTAATATTTTATGTGCAACCTTGGATTTAAAAACAAATTAAATCAAAAACATTCACTGACCAATTCTGTTAATTATCGACCCGGCAGGATGAATGTGATATAACCAGTTGATTATACTGACTGTTCTCATTCATCGGCCTTGATGCTTCGGTTATCAAAGTAAGAATTGTTTTCATCGTTCTAAAATGAAATCCGGATGATTAAAACGATTACGTAATGTCATCGAGCAATAAAACGTTAATGATTGAAAACATACCGAAGGCTAAACAACAGCTGTCTGTCTGTATGCCTAGATTTAACGATTATAAATTATTCATATAGATGTAATTCTAAGGTTTTATAAAACTGAAAAATAAGTGTCGAGAAATTCTTGTTTGATATATTTCCCTAGAGCAATATCAACTCAAACAATAGAATCCTCGGTACGTAGTTATCGGGAGTCCTCAGGACAATGCAGAACTGTTTTTATACAAAATCAATCATTAAAATACGACAAAACTATGTGATTCCCATCGCTTGTTTATAAGGCTCCCTGTACATCGTTAACATCATTCGTTTTCTATTTAATGCGAACATTATCAGAAAATATCACTCCAGATTTATGAGCATAAAAGATAGGGGAGTGTTGAGTGTTTTCACAAGAATGAATAGGCGTGTTGTTTAACCAAGGGAACTCCATCTACACATGGTCGTTGTTGAAGCTTTGGGAAGCAATGATAAAATATCTACTAGTCATGATTATAGTCAATTTGTGACACTGTATACCCACGATGTGGGATTAATATAATGCGGATGTCGAAGGAATTCCAATGAGAATTTGATTAATCGGAAAATATCCTAAAATACTTCTCTTTGATTATAAAATTGCTTGATATGAAGTTCATCGTGTCCAATGCTTGCCAATCTCTATTATACTATCAAGACTCCGATATTGATGACGTGATATCATGAAATGTGACCTTGGCATACATTACTGGTGTCATCAATGACATAACTAGACCCCTGAAACAGGTTAATATGAATATAATCAAGTAGCGTGGATTAATTATAGAGTATAATACATGAAACATAAATTAAATAATGTGAGTCAAAAATGAATTAAGCACTGTAAACGAAATACACATGTGTTACGGTAAACAGAACAGACCTTTAGTACTGGAAAGAAACATAAATTTGTTAATTGAACACACGTTTAGTGGGGTAAAAACATACTTTTAAACGGCTTAACGAAGCATAGAAATAGAATGAATGAAATCATACATTTAGTAGGGCGAATGAACCATGATTACTGTATATTAATTAGTAGTTTATCCGAAGCTTTTCTATATTTAAATTTAAGTGGGCGCACGAAACAGATAAAGTGGAGTTTATGAAACATTAATGGTTGTTTATGAAACATAGCGACGTTTGACAGTATTTTCGGGGGACGCTTGTATACGCCATGGGTACGGCCTTAGGTATCCATGAACAATAAGAGGGGACCTTCTTCATGACTATAGAATGTAGCTGGGGAATCCTCGATGAAAATCGATTACTTTTATAAGCGAAAAATGCTTGAAACAGGGCCGATTTTGTTTTCTTAAACATAATCACAATCTATTTAATAGATGGAAATAAATTAAATCACGAAATGAAATTATCATTTCACATATGTAGTGTTTCTTTGTCATGATCCATGATCCGTGGAAACATTATTATACATTTTGACCATTGATTTCTTTTATTTCTTTATTTCAAATCGATTATTTTCT